>NC_092417.1:182675443-182836216 GCF_040894005.1 Engystomops pustulosus | reverse complement strand
AGTGTTATCAGGAGCACAGACACAGCAGGTTATACTGTATTATACACAGTGTTATCAGGTGCACAGGACACAGCAGGGTTATACTGTATTATACACAGTGTTATCAGGAGCACAGGACACAGCAGGGTATACTGTATTATACACAGTGTTATCAGGAGCACAGGACACAGCAGGGTTTATACTGTATTATACACAGTGTTATCAGGAGCACAGGACACAGCAGGGTTATACTGTATTATACACAGTGTTATCAGGAGCACAGGACACAGCAGGGTTATACTGTATTATACACAGTGTTATCAGGAGCACAGGACACAGCAGGGTTATACTGTATTATACACAGTGTTATCAGGAGCACAGGACACAGCAGGGTTATACTGTATTATACACAGTGTTATCAGGAGCACAGGACACAGCAGGGTTATACTGTATTATACACAGTGTTATCAGGAGCACAGGACACAGCAGGGTTATACTGTATTATACACAGTGTTATCAGGAGCACAGGACACAGCAGGGTTATACTGTATTATACACAGTGTTATCAGGTGCACAGGACACAGCAGGGTTATACTGTATTATACACAGTGTTATCAGGTGCACAGGACACAGCAGGGTTATACTGTATTATACACAGTGTTATCAGGAGCACAGGACACAGCAGGGTTATACTGTATTATACACAGTGTTATCAGGTGCACAGGACACAGCAGGGTTATACTGTATTATACACAGTGTTATCAGGTGCACAGGACACAGCAGGGTTATACTGTATTATACACAGTGTTATCAGGTGCACAGGACACAGCAGGGTTATACTGTATTATACACAGTGTTATCAGGAGCACAGGACACAGCAGGGAGGGTTATACTGTATTATACACAGTGTTATCAGGAGCACAGGACACAGCAGGGTTATACTGTATTATACACAGTGTTATCAGGTGCACAGGACACAGCAGGGTTATACTGTATTATACACAGTGTTATCAGGAGCACAGGACACAGCAGGGTTATACTGTATTATACACAGTGTTATCAGGAGCACAGGACACAGCAGGGTTATACTGTATTATACACAGTGTTATCAGGTGCACAGGACACAGCAGGGTTATACTGTATTATACACAGTGTTATCAGGTGCACAGGACACAGCAGGGTTATACTGTATTATACACAGTGTTATCAGGAGCACAGGACACAGCAGGGTTATACTGTATTATACACAGTGTTATCAGGAGCACAGGACACAGCAGGGTTATACTGTATTATACACAGTGTTATCAGGTGCACAGGACACAGCAGGGTTATACTGTATTATACACAGTGTTATCAGGAGCACAGACACAGCAGGGTTATACTGTATTATACACAGTGTTATCAGGTGCACAGGACACAGCAGGGTTATACTGTATTATACACAGTGTTATCAGGCGCACAGGACACAGCAGGGTTATACTGTATTATACACAGTGTTATCAGGTGCACAGGACACAGCAGGGTTATACTGTATTATACACAGTGTTATCAGGAGCACAGGACACAGCAGGGTTATACTGTATTATACACAGTGTTATCAGGTGCACAGGACACAGCAGGGTTATACTGTATTATACACAGTGTTATCAGGAGCACAGGACACAGCAGGGTTATACTGTATTATACACAGTGTTATCAGGAGCACAGGACACAGCAGGGTTATACTGTATTATACACAGTGTTATCAGGCGCACAGGACACAGCAGGGTTATACTGTATTATACACAGTGTTATCAGGTGCACAGGACACAGCAGGGTTATACTGTATTATACACAGTGTTATCAGGAGCACAGGACACAGCAGGGTTATACTGTATTATACACAGTGTTATCAGGTGCACAGGACACAGCAGGGTTATACTGTATTATACACAGTGTTATCAGGAGCACAGGACACAGCAGGGTTATACTGTATTATACACAGTGTTATCAGGAGCACAGGACACAGCAGGGTTATACTGTATTATACACAGTGTTATCAGGTGCACAGGACACAGCAGGGTTATACTGTATTATACACAGTGTTATCAGGAGCACAGGACACAGCAGGGTTATACTGTATTATACACAGTGTTATCAGGCGCACAGGACACAGCAGGGTTATACTGTATTATACACAGTGTTATCAGGTGCACAGGACACAGCAGGGTTATACTGTATTATACACAGTGTTATCAGGAGCACAGGACACAGCAGGGTTATACTGTATTATACACAGTGTTATCAGGTGCACAGGACACAGCAGGGTTATACTGTATTATACACAGTGTTATCAGGAGCACAGGACACAGCAGGGTTATACTGTATTATACACAGTGTTATCAGGAGCACAGGACACAGCAGGGTTATACTGTATTATACACAGTGTTATCAGGAGCACAGGACACAGCAGGGTTATACTGTATTATACACAGTGTTATCAGGAGCACAGGACACAGCAGGGTTATACTGTATTATACACAGTGTTATCAGGAGCACAGGACACAGCAGGGTTATACTGTATTATACACAGTGTTATCAGGAGCACAGGACACAGCAGGGTTATACTGTATTATACACAGTGTTATCAGGTGCACAGGACACAGCAGGGTTATACTGTATTATACACAGTGTTATCAGGAGCACAGGACACAGCAGGGTTATACTGTATTATACACAGTGTTATCAGGTGCACAGGACACAGCAGGGTTATACTGTATTATACACAGTGTTATCAGGCGCACAGGACACAGCAGGGTTATACTGTATTATACACAGTGTTATCAGGCGCACAGGACACAGCAGGGTTATACTGTATTATACACAGTGTTATCAGGAGCACAGGACACAGCAGGGTTATACTGTATTATACACAGTGTTATCAGGAGCACAGGACACAGCAGGGTTATACTGTATTATACACAGTGTTATCAGGTGCACAGGACACAGCAGGGTTATACTGTATTATACACAGTGTTATCAGGAGCACAGGACACAGCAGGGTTATACTGTATTATACACAGTGTTATCAGGAGCACAGGACACAGCAGGGTTATACTGTATTATACACAGTGTTATCAGGCGCACAGGACACAGCAGGGTTATACTGTATTATACACAGTGTTATCAGGAGCACAGGACACAGCAGGGTTATACTGTATTATACACAGTGTTATCAGGTGCACAGGACACAGCAGGGTTATACTGTATTATACACAGTGTTATCAGGTGCACAGGACACAGCAGGGTTATACTGTATTATACACAGTGTTATCAGGTGCACAGGACACAGCAGGGTTATACTGTATTATACACAGTGTTATCAGGTGCACAGGACACAGCAGGGTTATACTGTATTATACACAGTGTTATCAGGTGCACAGGACACAGCAGGGTTATACTGTATTATACGCAGTGTTATCAGGTGCACAGGACACAGCAGGGTTATACTATTATACACAGTGTTATCAGGAGCACAGGACACAGCAGGGTTATACTGTATTATACACAGTGTTATCAGGTGCACAGGACACAGCAGGGTTATACTGTATTATACACAGTGTTATCAGGAGCACAGGACACAGCAGGGTTATACTGTATTATACACAGTGTTATCAGGAGCACAGGACACAGCAGGGTTATACTGTATTATACACAGTGTTATCAGGAGCACAGGACACAGCAGGGTTATACTGTATTATACACAGTGTTATCAGGCGCACAGGACACAGCAGGGTTATACTGTATTATACACAGTGTTATCAGGAGCACAGGACACAGCAGGGTTATACTGTATTATACACAGTGTTATCAGGCGCACAGGACACAGCAGGGTTATACTGTATTATACACAGTGTTATCAGGCGCACAGGACACAGCAGGGTTATACTGTATTATCCACAGTGTTATCAGGAAGCATCAGGAAGCAGACAACAGCGGGTTATACTGTATTATACACAGTGTTATCAGGTGCACAGGACACAGCAGGGTTATACTGTATTATACACAGTGTTATCAGGAGCACAGGACACAGCAGGGTTATACTGTATTATACACAGTGTTATCAGGCGCACAGGACACAGCAGGGTTATACTGTATTATACACAGTGTTATCAGGAGCACAGGACACAGCAGGGTTATACTGTATTATACACAGTGTTATCAGGTGCACAGGACACAGCAGGGTTATACTGTATTATACACAGTGTTATCAGGAGCACAGGACACAGCAGGGTTATACTGTATTATACACAGTGTTATCAGGCGCACAGGACACAGCAGGGTTATACTGTATTATACACAGTGTTATCAGGAGCACAGGACACAGCAGGGTTATACTGTATTATACACAGTGTTATCAGGCGCACAGGACACAGCAGGGTTATACTGTATTATACACAGTGTTATCAGGAGCACAGGACACAGCAGGGTTATACTGTATTATACACAGTGTTATCAGGTGCACAGGACACAGCAGGGTTATACTGTATTATACACAGTGTTATCAGGAGCACAGGACACAGCAGGGTTATACTGTATTATACACAGTGTTATCAGGAGCACAGGACACAGCAGGGTTATACTGTATTATACACAGTGTTATCAGGCGCACAGGACACAGCAGGGTTATACTGTATTATACACAGTGTTATCAGGTGCACAGGACACAGCAGGGTTATACTGTATTATACACAGTGTTATCAGGTGCACAGGACACAGCAGGGTTATACTGTATTATACACAGTGTTATCAGGTGCACAGGACACAGCAGGGTTATACTGTATTATACACAGTGTTATCAGGAGCACAGGACACAGCAGGGTTATACTGTATTATACACAGTGTTATCAGGCGCACAGGACACAGCAGGGTTATACTGTATTATACGCAGTGTTATCAGGTGCACAGGACACAGCAGGGTTATACTGTATTATACACAGTGTTATCAGGAGCACAGGACACAGCAGGGTTATACTGTATTATACACAGTGTTATCAGGTGCACAGGACACAGCAGGGTTATACTGTATTATACACAGTGTTATCAGGTGCACAGGACACAGCAGGGTTATACTGTATTATACACAGTGTTATCAGGCGCACAGGACACAGCAGGGTTATACTGTATTATACACAGTGTTATCAGGAGCACAGGACACAGCAGGGTTATACTGTATTATACACAGTGTTATCAGGAGCACAGGACACAGCAGGGTTATACTGTATTATACACAGTGTTATCAGGAGCACAGGACACAGCAGGGTTATACTGTATTATACACAGTGTTATCAGGAGCACAGGACACAGCAGGGTTATACTGTATTATACACAGTGTTATCAGGTGCACAGGACACAGCAGGGTTATACTGTATTATACACAGTGTTATCAGGAGCACAGGACACAGCAGGGTTATACTGTATTATACACAGTGTTATCAGGAGCACAGGACACAGCAGGGTTATACTGTATTATACACAGTGTTATCAGGAGCACAGGACACAGCAGGGTTATACTGTATTATACACAGTGTTATCAGGTGCACAGGACACAGCAGGGTTATACTGTATTATACACAGTGTTATCAGGAGCACAGGACACAGCAGGGTTATACTGTATTATACACAGTGTTATCAGGTGCACAGGACACAGCAGGGTTATACTGTATTATACACAGTGTTATCAGGAGCACAGGACACAGCAGGGTTATACTGTATTATACACAGTGTTATCAGGAGCACAGGACACAGCAGGGTTATACTGTATTATACACAGTGTTATCAGGCACACAGGACACAGCAGGGTTATACTGTATTATACACAGTGTTATCAGGAGCACAGGACACAGCAGGGTTATACTGTATTATACACAGTGTTATCAGGTGCACAGGACACAGCAGGGTTATACTGTATTATACACAGTGTTATCAGGTGCACAGGACACAGCAGGGTTATACTGTATTATACACAGTGTTATCAGGCGCACAGGACACAGCAGGGTTATACTGTATTATACACAGTGTTATCAGGTGCACAGGACACAGCAGGGTTATACTGTATTATACACAGTGTTATCAGGTGCACAGGACACAGCAGGGTTATACTGTATTATACACAGTGTTATCAGGTGCACAGGACACAGCAGGGTTATACTGTATTATACACAGTGTTATCAGGAGCACAGGACACAGCAGGGTTATACTGTATTATACACAGTGTTATCAGGCGCACAGGACACAGCGGGGTTATACTGTATTATACACAGTGTTATCAGGAGCACAGGACACAGCAGGGTTATACTGTATTATACACAGTGTTATCAGGAGCACAGGACACAGCAGGGTTATACTGTATTATACACAGTGTTATCAGGCGCACAGGACACAGCAGGGTTATACTGTATTATACACAGTGTTATCAGGAGCACAGGACACAGCAGGGTTATACTGTATTATACACAGTGTTATCAGGAGCACAGGACACAGCAGGGTTATACTGTATTATACACAGTGTTATCAGGTGCACAGGACACAGCAGGGTTATACTGTATTATACACAGTGTTATCAGGAGCACAGGACACAGCAGGGTTATACTGTATTATACACAGTGTTATCAGGAGCACAGGACACAGCAGGGTTATACTGTATTATACACAGTGTTATCAGGTGCACAGGACACAGCAGGGTTATACTGTATTATACACAGTGTTATCAGGTGCACAGGACACAGCAGGGTTATACTGTATTATACACAGTGTTATCAGGCGCACAGGACACAGCAGGGTTATACTGTATTATACACAGTGTTATCAGGAGCACAGGACACAGCAGGGTTATACCGTATTATACACAGTGTTATCAGGAGCACAGGACACAGCAGGGTTATACTGTATTATACACAGTGTTATCAGGTGCACAGGACACAGCAGGGTTATACTGTATTATACACAGTGTTATCAGGAGCACAGGACACAGCAGGGTTATACTGTATTATACACAGTGTTATCAGGTGTACAGGACACAGCAGGGTTATACTGTATTATACACAGTGTTATCAGGAGCACAGGACACAGCAGGGTTATACTGTATTATACACAGTGTTATCAGGTGCACAGGACACAGCAGGGTTATACTGTATTATACACAGTGTTATCAGGTGCACAGGACACAGCAGGGTTATACTGTATTATACACAGTGTTATCAGGTGCACAGGACACAGCAGGGTTATACTGTATTATACACAGTGTTATCAGGAGCACAGGACACAGCAGGGTTATACTGTATTATACACAGTGTTATCAGGAGCACAGGACACAGCAGGGTTATACTGTATTATACACAGTGTTATCAGGAGCACAGGACACAGCAGGGTTATACTGTATTATACACAGTGTTATCAGGAGCACAGGACACAGCAGGGTTATACTGTATTATACACAGTGTTATCAGGTGCACAGGACACAGCAGGGTTATACTGTATTATACACAGTGTTATCAGGAGCACAGGACACAGCAGGGTTATACTGTATTATACACAGTGTTATCAGGAGCACAGGACACAGCAGGGTTATACTGTATTATACACAGTGTTATCAGGTGCACAGGACACAGCAGGGTTATACTGTATTATACACAGTGTTATCAGGTGCACAGGACACAGCAGGGTTATACTGTATTATACACAGTGTTATCAGGTGCACAGGACACAGCAGGGTTATACTGTATTATACACAGTGTTATCAGGAGCACAGGACACAGCAGGGTTATACTGTATTATACACAGTGTTATCAGGAGCACAGGACACAGCAGGGTTATACTGTATTATACACAGTGTTATCAGGTGCACAGGACACAGCAGGGTTATACTGTATTATACACAGTGTTATCAGGTGCACAGGACACAGCAGGGTTATACTGTATTATACACAGTGTTATCAGGAGCACAGGACACAGCAGGGTTATACTGTATTATACACAGTGTTATCAGGAGCACAGGACACAGCAGGGTTATACTGTATTATACACAGTGTTATCAGGAGCACAGGACACAGCAGGGTTATACTGTATTATACACAGTGTTATCAGGAGCACAGGACACAGCAGGGTTATACTGTATTATACACAGTGTTATCAGGTGCACAGGACACAGCAGGGTTATACTGTATTATACACAGTGTTATCAGGAGCACAGGACACAGCAGGGTTATACTGTATTATACACAGTGTTATCAGGTGCACAGGACACAGCAGGGTTATACTGTATTATACACAGTGTTATCAGGCGCACAGGACACAGCATGGTTATACTGTATTATACACAGTGTTATCAGGTGCACAGGACACAGCAGGGTTATACTGTATTATACACAGTGTTATCAGGTGCACAGGACACAGCAGGGTTATACTGTATTATACACAGTGTTATCAGGAGCACAGGACACAGCAGGGTTATACTGTATTATACACAGTGTTATCAGGCGCACAGGACACAGCAGGGTTATACTGTATTATACACAGTGTTATCAGGTGCACAGGACACAGCAGGGTTATACTGTATTATACACAGTGTTATCAGGAGCACAGGACACAGCAGGGTTATACTGTATTATACACAGTGTTATCAGGAGCACAGGACACAGCAGGGTTATACTGTATTATACACAGTGTTATCAGGAGCACAGGACACAGCAGGGTTATACTGTATTATACACAGTGTTATCAGGCGCACAGGACACAGCAGGGTTATACTGTATTATACACAGTGTTATCAGGAGCACAGGACACAGCAGGGTTATACTGTATTATACACAGTGTTATCAGGAGCACAGGACACAGCAGGGTTATACTGTATTATACACAGTGTTATCAGGAGCACAGGACACAGCAGGGTTATACTGTATTATACACAGTGTTATCAGGCGCACAGGACACAGCAGGGTTATACTGTATTATACACAGTGTTATCAGGTGCACAGGACACAGCAGGGTTATACTGTATCATACACAGTGTTATCAGGAGCACAGGACACAGCAGGGTTATACTGTATTATACACAGTGTTATCAGGTGCACAGGACACAGCAGGGTTATACTGTATTATACACAGTGTTATCAGGAGCACAGGACACAGCAGGGTTATACTGTATTATACACAGTGTTATCAGGAGCACAGGACACAGCAGGGTTATACTGTATTATACACAGTGTTATCAGGAGCACAGGACACAGCAGGGTTATACTGTATTATACACAGTGTTATCAGGTGCACAGGACACAGCAGGGTTATACTGTATTATACACAGTGTTATCAGGCGCACAGGACACAGCAGGGTTATACTGTATTATACACAGTGTTATCAGGAGCACAGGACACAGCAGGGTTATACTGTATTATACACAGTGTTATCAGGAGCACAGGACACAGCAGGGTTATACTGTATTATACACAGTGTTATCAGGAGCACAGGACACAGCAGGGTTATACTGTATTATACACAGTGTTATCAGGAGCACAGGACACAGCAGGGTTATACTGTATTATACACAGTGTTATCAGGTGCACAGGACACAGCAGGGTTATACTGTATTATACACTGTTATCAGGAGCACAGGACACAGCAGGGTTATACTGTATTATACACAGTGTTATCAGGAGCACAGGACACAGCAGGGTTATACTGTATTATACACAGTGTTATCAGGTGCACAGGACACAGCAGGGTTATACTGTATTATACACAGTGTTATCAGGCGCACAGGACACAGCAGGGTTATACTGTATTATACACAGTGTTATCAGGTGCACAGGACACAGCAGGGTTATACTGTATTATACACAGTGTTATCAGGAGCACAGGACACAGCAGGGTTATACTGTATTATACACAGTGTTATCAGGTGCACAGGACACAGCAGGGTTATACTGTATTATACACAGTGTTATCAGGTGCACAGGACACAGCAGGGTTATACTGTATTATACACAGTGTTATCAGGCGCACAGGACACAGCAGGGTTATACTGTATTATACACAGTGTTATCAGGAGCACAGGACACAGCAGGGTTATACTGTATTATACACAGTGTTATCAGGTGCACAGGACACAGCAGGGTTATACTGTATTATACACAGTGTTATCAGGAGCACAGGACACAGCAGGGTTATACTGTATTATACACAGTGTTATCAGGTGCACAGCACACAGCAGGGTTATACTGTATTATACACAGTGTTATCAGGAGCACAGGACACAGCAGGGTTATACTGTATTATACACAGTGTTATCAGGTGCACAGGACACAGCAGGGTTATACTGTATTATACACAGTGTTATCAGGTGCACAGGACACAGCAGGGTTATACTGTATTATACACAGTATTATCAGGTGCACAGGACACAGCAGGGTTATACTGTATTATACACAGTGTTATCAGGTGCACAGGACACAGCAGGGTTATACTGTATTATACACAGTGTTATCAGGAGCACAGGACACAGCAGGGTTATACTGTATTATACACAGTGTTATCAGGAGCACAGGACACAGCAGGGTTATACTGTATTATACACAGTGTTATCAGGCGCACAGGACACAGCAGGGTTATACTGTATTATACACAGTGTTATCAGGAGCACAGGACACAGCAGGGTTATACTGTATTATACACAGTGTTATCAGGAGCACAGGACACAGCAGGGTTATACTGTATTATACACAGTGTTATCAGGTGCACAGGACACAGCAGGGTTATACTGTATTATACACAGTGTTATCAGGTGCACAGGACACAGCAGGGTTATACTGTATTATACACAGTGTTATCAGGAGCACAGGACACAGCAGGGTTATACTGTATTATACACAGTGTTATCAGGCGCACAGGACACAGCAGGGTTATACTGTATTATACACAGTGTTATCAGGAGCACAGGACACAGCAGGGTTATAATGTATTATACACAGTGTTATCAGGAGCACAGGACACAGCAGGGTTATACTGTATTATACACAGTATTATCAGGTGCACAGGACACAGCAGGGTTATACTGTATTATACACAGTGTTATCAGGAGCACAGGACACAGCAGGGTTATACTGTATTATACACAGTGTTATCAGGAGCACAGGACACAGCAGGGTTATACTGTATTATACACAGTGTTATCAGGAGCACAGGACACAGCAGGGTTATACTGTATTATACACAGTGTTATCAGGAGCACAGGACACAGCAGGGTTATACTGTATTATACACAGTGTTATCAGGTGCACAGGACACAGCAGGGTTATACTGTATTATACACAGTGTTATCAGGTGCACAGGACACAGCAGGGTTATACTGTATTATACACAGTATTATCAGGTGCACAGGACACAGCAGGGTTATACTGTATTATACACAGTGTTATCAGGAGCACAGGACACAGCAGGGTTATACTGTATTATACACAGTGTTATCAGGAGCACAGGACACAGCAGGGTTATGCACAGCTAATCTGTAGCCCAGGAATATCAGTGTGAATATAGATGGTTGAACATGGAGACTGGAGATCTGTATATTGGGTCATGTACAGAAGATTTCTGCAGATGTTCACTCCATGCAATGTGCTGCATCTGCGTTTCCAATTAGTGACTGAGCAGAAGGTTGTAAAGTAATGTTAATGAGAAGTGGGATAAGACGTGGGATAAGACGTGGGATACTATTCGGTGAAGACCCTTGGACTTTATCATAGTATTAACCCTTTTACTGCTTACATCACTGATGGGACCCTCCCTGCCCCTGACCTCTCCTGTACAGCGCTATCTATACATTGCAGAAAACTATACATTCTCTACTATCCAACTGTAGATTCAGGAGAAAGGGGAAACATCAATAACTTCTGACATTAATATGACAGGGAGCTGCGTACATCATTACACTGGGAGCTCCCCCTAACAAAGTAAAAGATTTGGAGCTCAATAATAGAAAAGCCCCAATAAAGACCCAGTGGGGCTCATTTACCAAGGGCCGTGCGCCTGTTTTCCATTTCAACAACAAATACCATCTACAAGAACAAGGGTGCCCCATGGGAAACTTATACATGGCACATTGTGAGAAAACCCATGTGTACAGTCACAAGAACATCAGATGGTATGGACGGTACACTGATGACTGGCTCCTTCTGGAATATCTCAATAGAACCTCTTATAAGTCAGGTCTTACCATGGAATAGGTTATACCGGACCACCATAGTTTCCATTCTGGACACGCAATTAACAGGCATTGTGAAAACACAGCTGATAGACGCAAGATTATATCGAAAACCTAAGGGTGATGCCACACGTGGCGTTTTTAGTCTGTTTTAGAGCATGCGTGTTCAGTCGTATAAAAACTTTATTTACCGTACGCTTACGCTAGAGCTTGAAACACGTAACCCACGACCTCCTCTCCCTCATGATGGACTACAAACATTTTTAAGAAAGTTTTTAACAAGATGACATAAAGAATTTGGAATTTTACTGACAATGTTTCAATGTGCTGGAAGCTTTTCTCTGATTCCTGACTCTGGAGCCGCACCGGCCTTTGCTCCATGTGCACGGCCCCAAAGAAAACTATTTATGAACTAACCCCGGGCAGGTGAGCCGGAATTTCAATATCCTATTTGCGCCAGTTTTCTGCACGTTCTTTTAGGTGTAAACTGCTTGCACGGGTATTTTTGTACATTTGTGGCGCGGCCACTTTGCGACAAATTAGAGGGCGTCACGGCGCTCAGTCGGACCATGCGTAGTTTTTAGCTTGCAAATTCTGTCACCCTCCCTATGTTATAGGGGTTATCCGGGTTTAAGAAGTTACTTAGGGCGGGGCTGAGGCGGGCTATATAAAAATAATAAACGTGTACTTACCTCCTCCGGCGCAGCGGTCCTTCTGACCCGTGCCCCAGTTTGTTTACTGGAGCACAGAATCCGCGCACAGGGACCTTGTGGCCGGCTCCTGCCATCCGTCCCTATCTCTCAGCATTGTAAGCGCTGGGAGATGGTGTCGGATGGGAACCGGCCGGGAGGAAGCTCCCTGTGCACCTTTGTAAACAAACCGGATGAGACGGACCACGGCGCAAGACATCGGCAGCGCCGGAGGAGGTAAGTACACGTTTATTTATTTTAAATAGCCCGCCCCAGCCTGGCCCTAAATTATTCCTCAACTCGGATAACCCCTTAAAAGGTGCACCACAAAAAAGTTGGTGAATTCTGTCGGGCCAGTGCACGGAAGTGACAGATTCATGACGGCACGCTCTGAATGAATTGGTCGCACCCAACATTACCGGTATATAAGAGAAGAGAACTTTTACAGCAGTTCCTACTTTCTTAGTAAATGAGCCCCAGTATGAAATGAAGCATCACCTGCAGTGAGTCAGATATCAGAGGAGCTCAATGTATTGTCTCTATATACTCCAGACAACACCCCTGGTTCTTCTAGCAGCTGCATCTTTCATATGTAGCCATAACATCAATTACACAGAAATCACAGCAAACACAATGGTTACCAAATGTGATTGTGCATCTGCAGCCAACAAAGTTACCTCCTCCCCAGCTCCTTCTCCATAGTCACTCACATTACACACCTGGAGGAGCAACATTACTACAAGTGTCACTATTACCAGAATGTTTCCCAGAGTCCTGATTGTCCGAACAATTGCAACAACAAATTGTATTATTTTGGTATTTTTTGGAGAAACATCATATGAAGGGGCCTCCATGGCTGCAGGACCTCGCAAAGAGAAATATTCTTCTCATTTATGTTGCAGGAGATTTTCAGGAGATATTTTGTGGACAGGGGAATGTTTAGACTTGTATTGATCCGTAGACAATGCTGAGCGCTGGACGTCTCCCCAGAATATGACAGAAGGTATGAGATGTTCTCACAGCTGAAGCAACGTCTGCAAGTTTCCATCGTTCTGTGACTTGTAACGTACAATGCAGCAAGAAGAGCGCGTCAGGTCAGACAGGAAGAGAGGATTGTACAGCACAAAGGGAGTCACAAAACTCTGGGTACAGCACAAGACAGGACAAGGACGCACTGGGGGACAGGACAGGACAAGGACGCACTGGGGGACAGGACAGGGACACACTGACACTTGGGGGACAGGACAGGGACACGCTGACACTTGGGGGGACAGGACAGGGACACGCTGACACTTGGGGGACAGGACAGGGACACGCTGACACTTGGGGGGACAGGACGGGGACACGCTGACACTTGGGGGGACAGGACAGGGACACGCTGACACTTGGGGGGGGACAGGACAGGGACACGCTGACACTTGGGGGACAGGACAGGGACACGCTGACACTTGGGGGGACAGGACAGGGACACTCTGACACTTGGGGGGACAGGACGGGGACACGCTGACACTTGGGGGGACAGGACAGGGACACGCTGACACTTGGGGGGACAGGGCAGGGACACGCTGACACTTGGGGGTCAGGACAGGGACACGCTGACACTTGGGGGTCAGGACAGGGACACGCTGACACTTGGGGGTCAGGACAGGGACACGCTGACACTTGGGGGGACAGGACAGGGACACGCTGACACTTGGGGGGGGACAGGACAGGGACACGCTGACACTTGGGGGACAGGACAGGGACACGCTGACACTTGGGGGGACAGGACAGGGACACTCTGACACTTGGGGGGACAGGACGGGGACACGCTGACACTTGGGGGGACAGGACAGGGACACGCTGACACTTGGGGGGACAGGGCAGGGACACGCTGACACTTGGGGGACAGGACAGGGACACGCTGACACTTGGGGGGGACAGGGCAGGGACACGCTGACACTTGGGGGGGACAGGACAGGGACACGCTGACACTTGGGGGGACAGGACAGGGACACGCTGACACTTGGGGGACAGGACAGGGACACGCTGACACTTGGGGGACAGGACAGGGACACGCTGACACTTGGGGGGGACAGGACAGGGACACGCTGACACTTGGGGGACAGGACAGGAACACGCTGACACTTGGGGGGACAGGACAGGGACACGCTGACACTTGGGGGGACAGGACAGGGACACGCTGACACTTGGGGGGACAGGACAGGGACACGCTGACACTTGGGGGGACAGGACAGGGACACGCTGACACTTGGGGGACAGGACAGGGACACGCTGACACTTGGGGGGACAGGACAGGGACACACTGACACTTGGGGGACAGGACAGGGACACGCTGACACTTGGGGAGGACAGGGCAGGGACACGCTGACACTTGGGGGACAGGGCAGGGACACGCTGACACTTGGGGGGACAGGACAGGGACACGCTGACACTTGGGGAGGACAGGGCAGGGACACGCTGACACTTGGGGGACAGGGCAGGGACACGCTGACACTTGGGGGGACAGGGCAGGGACACGCTGACACTTGGGGGGACAGGGCAGGGACACGCTGACACTTGGGGGGACAGGACAGGGACACGCTGACACTTGGGGGACAGGGCAGGGACACGCTGACACTTGGGGGGACAGGGCAGGGACACGCTGACACTTGGGGGGACAGGGCAGGGACACGCTGACACTTGGGGGGACAGGGCAGGGACACGCTGACACTTGGGGGGACAGGGCAGGGACACGCTGACACTTGGGGGGACAGGGCAGGGACACGCTGACACTTGGGGGGACAGGACAGGGACACGCTGACACTTGGGGGGACAGGGCAGGGACACGCTGACACTTGGGGGGACAGGGCAGGGACACGCTGACACTTGGGGGGACAGGGCAGGGACACGCTGACACTTGGGGGTATAGTACAGGGACACGCTGACACTTGGGGGACAGGACAGGGACACGCTGACACTTGGGGGACAGGACAGGGACACGCTGACACTTGGGGGGACAGGACAGGGACACGCTGACACTTGGGGGACAGGGCAGGGACACGCTGACACTTGGGGGGACAGGGCAGGGACACGCTGACACTTGGGGGGACAGGACAGGGACACGCTGACACTTGGGGGGACAGGACAGGGACACGCTGACACTTGGGGGGACAGGGCAGGGACACGCTGACACTTGGGGGGACAGGGCAGGGACACGCTGACACTTGGGGGGACAGGGCAGGGACACGCTGACACTTGGGGGGACAGGGCAGGGACACGCTGACACTTGGGGGGACAGGGCAGGGACACGCTGACACTTGGGGGGACAGGGCAGGGACACGCTGACACTTGGGGGGACAGGGCAGGGACACGCTGACACTTGGGGGGACAGGGCAGGGACACGCTGACACTTGGGGGGACAGGGCAGGGACACGCTGACACTTGGGGGGACAGGGCAGGGACACGCTGACACTTGGGGGGACAGGGCAGGGACACGCTGACACTTGGGGGGACAGGGCAGGGACACGCTGACACTTGGGGGGACAGGGCAGGGACACGCTGACACTTGGGGGGACAGGGCAGGGACACGCTGACACTTGGGGGGACAGGGCAGGGACACGCTGACACTTGGGGGGACAGGGCAGGGACACGCTGACACTTGGGGGGACAGGGCAGGGACACGCTGACACTTGGGGGGACAGGACAGGGACACGCTGACACTTGGGGGGACAGGACAGGGACACGCTGACACTTGGGGGGACAGGACAGGGACACGCTGACACTTGGGGGGACAGGACAGGGACACGCTGACACTTGGGGGACAGGACAGGGACACGCTGACACTTGGGGGGACAGGACAGGGACACGCTGACACTTGGGGGGACAGGACAGGGACACGCTGACACTTGGGGGGACAGGACAGGGACACGCTGACACTTGGGGGGACAGGACAGGGACACGCTGACACTTGGGGGGACAGGACAGGGACACGCTGACACTTGGGGGGACAGGACAGGGACACGCTGACACTTGGGGGGACAGGACAGGGACACGCTGACACTTGGGGGGACAGGACAGGGACACGCTGACACTTGGGGGGACAGGACAGGGACACGCTGACACTTGGGGGGACAGGACAGGGACACGCTGACACTTGGGGGGACAGGACAGGGACACGCTGACACTTGGGGGGATAGGACAGGGACACGCTGACACTTGGGGGGATAGGACAGGGACACGCTGACACTTGGGGGGATAGGACAGGGACACGCTGACACTTGGGGGGATAGGACAGGGACACGCTGACAATGGGAAGAAAGGGACACGCTGAAACATGTGACCCACTAAGTACATAAGAAGGACTTAGGGAGTCCAAACCCCAAAGAGCTGCAGTTCTGTGCCAATCTCCTCCCTGAGAGAAGACGTAACCAGATTCGTCTTGCTTAAATATTTACGTAAGAAATAAAAATCCGGGGATTACGCGTCTGAAGTCCTGAAGTTCTTGTTTTTCTTGAAATAAATGTTTCCTTACGATAATTGAGAGGACAAATAAACAAGCGTCTCATTATCTGCGTCTTATAAGAGCCGCACGGACCCGTCCTAGTGACTCATCCGTCTCTGCTGGACACGGGCCCTGCGCCAAAAATCACATAACATAAGAGCAGCAGATCAGGGACCCTGCGGCGTGTCCTGCACAGGGGGTAATGGCATCTTAAAGGGGCTAAAAATATTCATGACCTATCCAAAGCAGAGCTCATCAATATCAGACCAACACCCCACGGATCATCTATTCTCAGCTGGGGACACGAAGAGCATCGAATGAGAAGCAGACAGCGCCGATCTCTGTGTAGTGGTTGCACTCAGTCACTGCAGTTTAGCTCTCAGACAAATGAATAGGAGCAGTAATCTAGTCTGACCACTACACAGCGGAGGGCGCTATTTGCTTCCAGTTCCATCCTCTGTGCATCACCTGGTAATAGCAGAATACAGCAGAAGATGAGCTGCAGGTTCTCATACATCCCTGTATCCTCAGGCATTGCTGCTTGTTCAGTGTCTGCGCAGAGCTCCATGCAGCAGTGAGATACCACACGGTGCAGGACACTGGAAACAATAACCTCTGCGTTGTGCAATGCGTGTTGTGTAACTTCACATGGGCAGAGATGACGCGGATATCCCCCCCGAGTCACGGCCTGCGCCTCTTCCAGCTCTGCTGGGGGACGTCACGCTATGACTTTTATATCTATACTGCTTCCTGTACGGCCGATCCATCGCCCCCTATACATCTGGCAGAGATTTTCCATCCTGATGTAAAACATGTTCCGGAGTGACTGCTCAGCTCTCGGGGTGCGCGGCTCCTCGCTGTGTGGGGACCAGGGACCTCATCAAGTTACAGTATAATGTGACGCCTTATAGACTGTTACACGTATCCTATAAGATGTACCCGAAACCACGTACCAGATTATGTACACGGAGTAAATAACACCAGGAATAACTAACTGGAGGCACAGAGAGACAAAGCTCATGTACATATACAGGATGTATACAGAGAATACAGCCCATCACTAGAGAGCAGCGGCGTCATCACTGAGAATACAGCCTATCCATCACTAGAGAGCAGCGGTGCCATCACTGAGAATACAGCCTATCCATCACTAGAGAGCAGTGGTGCCATCACTGAGAATACAGCCCATCACTAGAGAGCAGCGGCGTCATCACTGAGAATACAGCCTATCCATCACTAGAGAGCAGTGGTGCCATCACTGAGAATACAGCCCATCACTAGAGAGCAGCGGCGTCATCACTGAGAGTACAGCCTATCCATCACTAGAGAGCAGCGGCGCCATCACTGAGAATACAGCCTATCCATCACTAGAGAGCAGCGGCGTCATCACTGAGAATACAGCCTATCCATCACTAGAGAGCAGCGGTGCCATCACTGAGAATACAGCCTATCCATCACTAGAGAGCAGCAGTGCCATCACTGAGAATACAGCCTATCCCTCACTAGAGAGCAGCGGTGCCATCACTGAGAGTACAGCCTATCCCTCACTAGAGAGCAGCGGTGCCATCACTGAGAATACAGCCTATCCATCACTAGAGAGCAGCGGCGCCATCACTGAGAATACAGCCTATCCATCACTAGAGAGCAGCAGTGCCATCACTGAGAATACAGCCTATCCATCACTAGAGAGCAGCGGTGCCATCACTGAGAATACAGCCTATCCATCACTAGAGAGCAGCGGCGCCATCACTGAGAATACAGCCTATCCATCACTAGAGAGCAGCGGTGCCATCACTGAGAATACAGCCTATCCATCACTAGAGAGCAGCGGTGCCATCACTGAGAATACAGCCTATCCATCACTAGAGAGCGGCGGTGCCATCACTGAGAATACAGCCTATCCATCACTAGAGAGCAGCGGTGTCATCACTGAGAATACAGCCTATCCATCACTAGAGAGCAGCGGTGCCATCACTGAGAATACAGCCTATCCATCACTAGAGAGCAGCGGCGACATCACTGAGGATACAGCCTATCCGTCACTAGAGAGCAGCGGTGCCATCACTGAGAATACAGCCTATCCATCACTAGAGAGCAGCGGTGCCATCACTGAGAATACAGCCTATCCATCACTAGAGAGCAGCGGTGCCATCACTGAGAATACAGCCTATCCATCACTAGAGAGCAGCGGCACCATCACTGAGAATACAGCCTATCCATCACTAGAGAGCAGCAGTGACATCACTGAGAATACAGCCTATCCATCACTAGAGAGCAGCGGTGTCATCACTGAGAATACAGCCTATCCATCACTAGAGAGCAGCGGTGCCATCACTGAGAATACAGCCTATCCATCACTAGAGAGCAGCGGTGCCATCACTGAGAATACAGCCTATCCATCACTAGAGAGCAGCGGTGCCATCACTGAGAATACAGCCTATCCATCACTAGAGAGCGGCGGTGCCATCACTGAGAATACAGCCTATCCATCACTAGAGAGCAGCGGTGTCATCACTGAGAATACAGCCTATCCATCACTAGAGAGCAGCGGTGCCATCACTGAGAATACAGCCTATCCATCACTAGAGAGCAGCGGTGTCATCACTGAGAATACAGCCTATCCATCACTAGAGAGCAGCGGTGCCATCACTGAGAATACAGCCTATCCATCACTAGAGAGCAGCGGTGTCATCACTGAGAATACAGCCTATCCATCACTAGAGAGCAGCGGTGCCATGCCTGAGAATACAGCCTATCCATCACTAGAGAGCAGCGGTGCCATCACTGAGAATACAG
This sequence comes from Engystomops pustulosus, assembly GCF_040894005.1. NCBI lineage: Eukaryota > Metazoa > Chordata > Amphibia > Anura > Leptodactylidae > Engystomops > Engystomops pustulosus. The sequence continues at coordinate 182,816,036 of NC_092417.1, read as the reverse complement.
CCTATCCATCACTAGAGAGCAGCGGCGCCATCACCGAGAATACAGCCTATCCATCACTAGAGAGCAGCGGTGCCATCACTGAGAATACAGCCTATCCATCACTAGAGAGCAGCGGTGCCATCACTGAGAATACAGCCTATCCATCACTAGAGAGCAGCGGTGTCATCACTGAGAATACAGCCTATCCATCACTAGAGAGCAGCGGTGCCATCACAGAGAATACAGCCTATCCATCACTAGAGAGCAGCGGTGCCATCACTGAGAGTACAGCCTATCCATCACTAGAGAGCAGCAGTGCCATCACTGAGAATACAGCCTATCCATCACTAGAGAGCAGCGGTGCCATCACTGAGAATACAGCCTATCCATCACTAGAGAGCAGCGGTGCCATCACTGAGAATACAGCCTATCCATCACTAGAGAGCAGCGGCGCCATCACTGAGAGTACAGCCTATCCATCACTAGAGAGCAGCGGTGCCATCACTGAGAATACAGCCTATCCATCACTAGAGAGCAGCGGTGTCATCACTGAGAATACAGCCTATCCCTCACTAGAGAGCAGCGGTGCCATCACTGAGAATACAGCCTATCCATCACTAGAGAGCAGCGGTGCCATCACTGAGAGTACAGCCTATCCATCACTAGAGAGCAGCGGTGCCATCACTGAGAATACAGCCTATCCATCACTAGAGAGCAGCGGCGCCATCACTGAGAATACAGCCTATCCATCACTAGAGAGCAGCGGCGCCATCACTGAAAATACAGCCTATCCATCACTAGAGAGCAGCGGCGCCATCACTGAGAATACAGCCTATCCATCACTAGAGAGCAGCGGTGCCATCACTGAGAATACAGCCTATCCATCACTAGAGAGCAGTGGTGCCATCACTGAGAATACAGTCTATCCATCACTAGAGAGCAGCGGTGCCATCACTGAGAATACAGCCTATCCATCACTAGAGAGCAGCGGTGCCATCACTGAGAATACAGCCTATCCATCACTAGAGAGCAGCGGTGCCATCACTGAGAATACAGCCTATCCATCACTAGAGAGCAGCGGTGCCATCACTGAGAATACAGCCTATCCATCACTAGAGAGCAGCGGTGCCATCACTGAGAATACAGCCTATCCATCACTAGAGAGCAGCAGTGCCATCACTGAGAATACAGCCTATCCATCACTAGAGAGCAGCGGTGCCATCACTGAGAATACAGCCTATCCATCACTAGAGAGCAGCGGTGCCATCACTGAGAATACAGCCTATCCATCACTAGAGAGCAGGGTGCCATCACTGAGAATACAGCCTATCCATCACTAGAGAGCAGCAGTGACATCACTGAGAATACAGCCTATCCATCACTAGAGAGCAGCGGTGCCATCACTGAGAATACAGCCTATCCATCACTAGAGAGCAGCAGTGCCATCACTGAGAATACAGCCTATCCATCACTAGAGAGCAGCGGTGCCATCACTGAGAATACAGCCTATCCATCACTAGAGAGCAGGGTGCCATCACTGAGAATACAGCCTATCCATCACTAGAGAGCAGCGGTGCCATCACTGAGAATACAGCCTATCCATCACTAGAGAGCAGCGGTGCCATCACTGAGAATACAGCCTATCCATCACTAGAGAGCAGGGTGCCATCACTGAGAATACAGCCTATCCATCACTAGAGAGCAGCGGTGCCATCACTGAGAATACAGCCTATCCATCACTAGAGAGCAGCAGTGCCATCACTGAGAATACAGCCTATCCATCACTAGAGAGCAGCGGTGCCATCACTGAGAATACAGCCTATCCATCACTAGAGAGCAGCGGTGCCATCACTGAGAATACAGCCTATCCATCACTAGAGAGCAGCGGCGCCATCACTGAGAATACAGCCTATCCATCACTAGAGAGCAGCGGTGCCATCACTGAGAATACAGCCTATCCATCACTAGAGAGCAGCGGCGTCATCACTGAGAATACAGCCTATCCATCACTAGAGAGCAGCGGTGCCATCACTGAGAATACAGCCTATCCATCACTAGAGAGCAGCGGCGTCATCACTGAGAATACAGCCTATCCATCACTAGAGAGCAGCGGTGCCATCACTGAGAATACAGCCTATCCATCACTAGAGAGCAGCGGTGCCATCACTGAGAATACAGCCTATCCATCACTAGAGAGCAGCGGCGTCATCACTGAGAATACAGCCTATCCATCACTAGCGAGCAGCGGCGCCATCACTGAGAATACAGCCTCTCCATCACTAGAGAGCAGCGGCGCCATCACTGAGAATACAGCCTATCCATCACTAGAGTGCAGCGGTGCCATCACTGAGAATACAGCCTATCCATCACTAGAGAGCAGCGGCGTCATCACTGAGAATACAGCCTATCCATCACTAGCGAGCAGCGGCGCCATCACTGAGAATACAGCCTCTCCATCACTAGAGAGCAGCGGCGCCATCACTGAGAATACAGCCTATCCATCACTAGAGTGCAGCGGTGCCATCACTGAGAATACAGCCTATCCATCACTAGAGAGCAGCGGTGCCATCACTGAGAATACAGCCTATCCCTCACTAGAGAGCAGCGGTGACATCACTGAGAATACAGCCTATCCATCACTAGAGAGCAGCGGTGCCATCACTGAGAATACAGCCTATCCATCACTAGAGAGCAGCGGTGCCATCACTGAGAATACAGCCTATCCATCACTAGAGAGCAGCGGTGTCATCACTGAGAATACAGCCTATCCATCACTAGAGAGCAGCGGTGCCATCACTGAGAATACAGCCTATCCATCACTAGAGAGCAGCGGTGCCATCACTGAGAATACAGCCTATCCATCACTAGAGAGCAGCGGTGCCATCACTGAGAATACAGCCTATCCATCACTAGAGGGCAGCGGTGTAATCACTGAGAATACAGCCTATCCATCACTAGAGAGCAGCGGTGCCATCACTGAGAATACAGCCTATCCATCACTAGAGGGCAGCGGTGCCATCACTGAGAATACAGCCTATCCCTCACTAGAGAGCAGCGTTGCCATCACTGAGAATACAGCCTATCCATCACTAGAGAGCAGCGGTGTCATCACTGAGAATACAGCCTATCCATCACTAGAGAGCAGCGGTGCCATCACTGAGAATACAGCCTATCCCTCACTAGAGAGCAGCGGTGCCATCACTGAGAATACAGCCTATCCATCACTAGAGAGCAGCGGTGCCATCACTGAGAATACAGCCTATCCATCACTAGAGAGCAGCGGTGCCATCACTGAGAATACAGCCTATCCATCACTAGAGAGCAGCGGTGCCATCACTGAGAATACAGCCTATCCCTCACTAGAGAGAAACGGTGCCATCACTGAGAATACAGCCTATCCATCACTAGAGAACAGAGGTGCCATCACTGAGAATACAGCCTATCCATCACTAGAGAGCAGCGGTGCCATCACTGAGAATACAGCCTATCCATCACTAGAGAGCAGCGGTGCCATCACTGAGAATACAGCCTATCCATAACTAGAGAGCAGCGGTGCCATCACTGAGAATACAGCCTATCCATCACTAGAGAGCAGCGGTGCCATCACTGAGAATACAGCCTATCCATCACTAGAGAGCAGCGGTGACATCACTGAGAATACAGCCTATCCATCACTAGAGAGCAGCGGTGCCATCACTGAGAATACAGCCTATCCCTCACTAGAGAGAAACGGTGCCATCACTGAGAATACAGCCTATCCATCACTAGAGAGCAGCGGTGCCATCACTGAGAATACAGCCTATCCATCACTAGAGAGCAGCGGTGCCATCACTGAGAATACAGCCTATCCATCACTAGAGAGCAGCGGTGCCATCACTGAGAATACAGCCTATCCATCACTAGAGAGCAGCAGTGACATCACTGAGAATACAGCCTATCCATCACTAGAGAGCAGCGGTGTCATCACTGAGAATACAGCCTATCCATCACTAGAGAGCAGCGGTGTCATCACTGAGAATACAGCCTATCCATCACTAGAGAGCAGCGGTGTCATCACTGAGAATACAGCCTATCCATCACTAGAGAGCAGCGGTGCCATCACTGAGAATACAGCCTATCCATCACTAGAGAGCAGCGGTGCCATCACTGAGAATACAGCCTATCCATCACTAGAGAGCAGCGGTGTCATCACTGAGAATACAGCCTATCCATCACTAGAGAGCAGCGGTGTCATCACTGAGAATACAGCCTATCCATCACTAGAGAGCAGCGGTGTCATCACTGAGAATACAGCCTATCCATCACTAGAGAGCAGCGGTGCCATCACTGAGAATACAGCCTATCCGTCACTAGAGAGCAGCGGTGCCATCACTGAGAATACAGCCTATCCATCACTAGAGAGCAGCGGTGCCATCACTGAGAATACAGCCTATCCATCACTAGAGAGCAGCGGTGACATCACTGAGAATACAGCCTATCCATCACTAGAGAGCAGCGGTGCCATCACTGAGAATACAGCCTATCCATCACTAGAGAGCAGCAGTGCCATCACTGAGAATACAGCCTATCCATCACTAGAGAGCAGCGGTGTCATCACTGAGAATACAGCCTATCCATCACTAGAGAGCAGCGGTGACATCACTGAGAATACAGCCTATCCATCACTAGAGAGCAGCGGTGCCATCACTGAGAATACAGCCTATCCCTCACTAGAGAGCAGCGGTGCCATCACTGAGAATACAGCCTATCCATCACTAGAGAGCAGCGGTGCCATCACTGAGAATACAGCCTATCCATCACTAGAGAGCAGCGGTGCCATCACTGAGAATACAGCCTATCCATCACTAGAGAGCAGCGGTGTCATCACTGAGAATACAGCCTATCCATCACTAGAGAGCAGCGGAGCCATCACTGAGAGTACAGCCTATCCATCACTAGAGAGCAGCGGTGCCATCACTGAGAATACAGCCTATCCATCACTAGAGAGCAGCGGTGCCATCACTGAGAATACAGCCTATCCATCACTAGAGAGCAGCGGTGCCATCACTGAGAATACAGCCTATCCATCACTAGAGAGCAGCGGTGTCATCACTGAGAATACAGCCTATCCATCACTAGAGAGCAGCGGTGTCATCACTGAGAATACAGCCTATCCATCACTAGAGAGCAGCGGAGCCATCACTGAGAGTACAGCCTATCCATCACTAGAGAGCAGCGGTGCCATCACTGAGAATACAGCCTATCCATCACTAGAGAGCAGCGGTGCCATCACTGAGAATACAGCCTATCCATCACTAGAGAGCAGCGGTGTCATCACTGAGAATACAGCCTATCCATCACTAGAGAGCAGCGGTGCCATCACTGAGAATACAGCCTATCCATCACTAGAGAGCAGCGGTTCCATCACTGAGAGTACATCCTATGTTAGCACCATACAGACGTCCTCTGTACCTGAGTGTCCCTGTGATTGGGTGTATACCATTGCTCCGGCTCTGCACTATCTGCACCCACACATCGGCCTTGAGGAGCAGACAGACTGGGTTCTTGTGGAGTGGAAATACTTGGGAAGTTGCACTTTGACATTTCAGCAAAGACAAATCAGTTTGTGAACATGAAAACTTTCTGTGCCTCCTGCCTCAGTCTCATCACGTGTCATGGCTGCTCCTTGTCATGCCCTCTGCTGTCCCATGGGTGATCTGTCATGTCCTATATACTGTGCTGCCCCTATAGCGCCTGGGTACAGGGGATGTGCCGGGATACATTGTGTAGGAAGTGATGTGTGATCTGTCATGTCCTATATACTGTGCTGCCCCCTATAGCGCCCGAGTACAGGGGATGTGCCGGGATACATTGTGTAGGAAGTGATGTGTGATCTGTCATGTCCTATATACTGTGCTGCCCCCTATAGAGCCCGGGTACAGGGGATGTGCCGGGATACATTGTGTAGGAAGTGATGTGTGATCTGCCATGTCCTATATACTGTGCTGCCCCTATAGCGCCCGGGTACAGGGGATGTGCCGGGATACATTGTGTAGGAAGTGATGTGTGATCTGTCATGTCCTATATACTGTGCTGCCCCCTATAGCGCCCGGGTACAGGGGATGTGCCGGGATACATTGTGTAGGAAGTGATGTGTGATCTGTCATGTCCTATATACTGTGCTGCCCCTATAGCACCCGGGTACAGGAGATTGTGTAGGAAGTGATGTGTGATCTGTCATGTCCTATATACTGTGCTGCCCCCTATAGCACCCGGGTACAGGGGATGTGCCGGGATACATTGTGTAGGAAGTGATGTGTGATCTGCCATGTCCTATATACTGTGCTGCCCCCTATAGCGCCCGGGTACAGGGGATGTGCTGGGATACATTGTGTAGGAAGTGATGTGTGATCTGTCATGTCCTATATACTGTGCTGCCCCTATAGCGCCCGGGTACAGGGGATGTGCCGGGATACATTGTGTAGGAAGTGATGTGTGATCTGTCATGTCCTATATACTGTGCTGCCCCTATAGCGCCCGGGTACAGGGGATGTGCTGGGATACATTGTGTAGGAAGTGATGTGTGATCTGTCATGTCCTATATACTGTGCTGCCCCTATAGCGCCCGGGTACAGGGGATGTGCCGGGATACATTGTGTAGGAAGTGATGTGTGATCTGTCATGTCCTATATACTGTGCTGCCCCTATAGCGCCCGGGTACAGGGGATGTGCCGGGATACATTGTGTAGGAAGTGATGTGTGATCTGTCATGTCCTATATACTGTGCTGCCCCCTATAGCACCCGGGTACAGGGGATGTGCCGGGATACATTGTGTAGGAAGTGATGTGTGATCTGTCATGTCCTATATACTGTGCTGCCCCCTATAGCGCCCGGGTACAGGGGATGTGCCGGGATACATTGTGTAGGAAGTGATGTGTGATCTGTCATGTCCTATATACTGTGCTGCCCCCTATAGCGCCCGGGTACAGGGGATGTGCCGGGATACATTGTGTAGGAAGTGATGTGTGATCTGCCATGTCCTATATACTGTGCTGCCCCCTATAGAGCCCGGGTACAGGGGATGTGCCGGGATACATTGTGTAGGAAGTGATGTGTGATCTGTCATGTCCTATATACTGTGCTGCCCCCTATAGAGCCCGGGTACAGGGGATGTGCCGGATACATTGTGTAGGAAGTGATGTGTGATCTGTCATGTCCTATATACTGTGCTGCCCCCTATAGAGCCCGGGTACAGGGGATCTGCCGGGATACATTGTGTAGGAAGTGATGTGTGATCTGCCATGTCCTATATACTGTGCTGCCCCCTATAGAGCCCGGGTACAGGGGATGTTGCCGGGATACATTGTGTAGGAAGTGATGTGTGATCTGTCATGTCCTATATACTGTGCTGCCCCCTATAGAGCCTGGGTACAGGGGATGTGCCGGGATACATTGTGTAGGAAGTGATGTGTGATCTGTCATGTCCTATATACTGTGCTTCCCCCTATAGCGCCCGGGTACAGGGGATGTGCCGGGATACATTGTGTAGGAAGTGATGTGTGATCTGTCATGTCCTATATACTGTGCTGACCCCTATAGCACCCGGGTATAGGGGATGTGCCGGATACATTGTGTAGGAAGTGATGTGTGATCAGTCATGTCCTATATACTGTGCTGCCCCCTATAGAGCCTGGGTACAGGGGATGTGCCGGGATACATGGTGTAGGAAGTGATGTGGGATCTGTCATGTCCTATATACTGTGCTGCCCCCTATAGCGCCCGGGTACAGAGGATGTGCCGGGATACATTGTGTAGGAAGTGATGTGTGATCTGTCATGTCTTATATACTGTGCTGCCCCCTATAGCACCCGGGTACAGGGGATGTGCCGGGATACATTGTGTAGGAAGTGATGTGTGATCTGTCATGTCCTATATACTGTGCTGCCCCCTATAGCGCCCGGGTACAGGGGATGTGCTGGGATACATTGTGTAGGAAGTGATGTGTGATCTGTCATGTCCTATATACTGTGCTGCCCCCTATAGCGCCCGGGTACAGGGGATGTGCCGGGATACATTGTGTAGGAAGTGATGTGTGATCTGTCATGTCTTATATACTGTGCTGCCCCCTATAGCGCCCGGGTACAGGGGATGTGCCGGGATACATTGTGTAGGAAGTGATGTGTGATCTGTCATGTCCTATATACTGTGCTTCCCCCTATAGAGCCCGGGTACAGGGGATGTGCCGGGATACATTGTGTAGGAAGTGATGTGTGATCTGTCATGTCCTATATACTGTGCTGCCCCCTATAGAGCCCGGGTACAGGGGATGTGCCGGGATACATTGTGTAGGAAGTGATGTGTGATCTGTCATGTCCTATATACTGTGCTGCCCCCTATAGCGCCCGGGTACAGGGGATGTGCCGGGATACATTGTGTAGGAAGTGATGTGTGATCTGTCATGTCCTATATACTGTGCTTCCCCCTATAGCCCCCGTGTACAGGGGATGTGCCGGGATACAATATGTAGGAAGTGATGTGTGATCTGTCATGTCCTATATACTGTGCTGCCCCCTATAGCGCCCGGGTACAGGGGATGTGCCGGGATACATTGTGTAGGAAGTGATGTGTGATCTGTCATGTCCTATATACTGTGCTGCCCCCTATAGCGCCCGGGTACAGGGGATGTGCCGGGATACATTGTGTAGGAAGTGATGTGTGATCTGTCATGTCCTATATACTGTGCTGCCCCCTATAGAGCCCGGGTACAGGGGATGTGCCGGGATACATTGTGTAGGAAGTGATGTGTGATCTGTCATGTCCTATATACTGTGCTGCCCCCTATAGAGCCCGGGTACAGGGGATGTGCCGGGATACATTGTGTAGGAAGTGATGTGTGATCTGTCATGTCCTATATACTGCGCTGCCCCCTATAGAGCCCGGGTACAGGGGATGTGCCGGATACATTGTGTAGGAAGTGATGTGTGATCTGTCATGTCCTATATACTGTGTTGCCCCCTATAGCGCCCGGGTACAGGGGATGTGCCGGGATACATTGTGTAGGAAGTGATGTGTGATCTGTCATGTCCTATATACTGTGCTGCCCCCTATAGCGCCCGGGTACAGGGGATGTGCCGGATACATTGTGTAGGAAGTGATGTGTGATCTGTCATGTCCTATATACTGTGCTGCCCCCTATAGTGCCCGGGTACAGGGGATGTGCCGGGATACATTGTGTAGGAAGTGATGTGTGATCTGTCATGTCCTATATACTGTGCTGCCCCCTATAGCGCCCGGGTACAGGGGATGTGCCGGGATACATTGTGTAGGAAGTGATGTGTGATCTGTCATGTCCTATATACTGTGCTGCCCCTATAGCGCCCGGGTACAGGGGATGTGCCGGGATACATTGTGTAGGAAGTGATGTGTGATCTGTCATGTCCTATATACTGTGCTGCCCCTATAGCGCCCGGGTACAGGGGATGTGCCGGGATACATTGTGTAGGAAGTGATGTGTGATCTGTCATGTCCTATATACTGTGCTGCCCCCTATAGAGCCCGGGTACAGGGGATGTGCCGGGATACATTGTGTAGGAAGTGATGTGTGATCTGTCATGTCCTATATACTGTGCTGCCCCCTATAGCGCCCGGGTACAGGGGATGTGCCGGGATACATTGTGTAGGAAGTGATGTGTGATCTGTCATGTCCTATATACTGTGCTTCCCCCTATAGCCCCCGTGTACAGGGGATGTGCCGGGATACAATATGTAGGAAGTGATGTGTGATCTGTCATGTCCTATATACTGTGCTGCCCCCTATAGCGCCCGGGTACAGGGGATGTGCCGGGATACATTGTGTAGGAAGTGATGTGTGATCTGCCATGTCCTATATACTGTGCTGCCCCCTATAGCACCCGGGTACAGGAGATGTGCCGGGATACATTGTGTAGGAAGTGATGTGTGATCTGTCATGTCCTATATACTGTGCTGCCCCCTATAGCGCCCGGGTACAGGGGATGTGCCGGGATACATTGTGTAGGAAGTGATGTGTGATCTGTCATGTCCTATATACTGTGCTGCCCCCTATAGCGCCCGGGTACAGGGGATGTGCCGGGATACAATATGTAGGAAGTGATGTGTGATCTGTCATGTCCTATATACTGTGCTGCCCCCTATAGCGCCCGGGTACAGAGGATGTGCCGGGATACATTGTGTAGGAAGTGATGTGTGATCTGTCATGTCCTATATACTGTGCTGCCCCCTATAGCGCCCGGGTACAGGGGATGTGCCGGGATACAATATGTAGGAAGTGATGTGTGATCTGTCATGTCCTATATACTGTGCTGCCCCCTATAGCGCCCGGGTACAGGGGATGTGCCGGGATACATTGTGTAGGAAGTGATGTGTGATCTGTCATGTCCTATATACTGTGCTGCCCCTATAGCGCCCGGGTACAGGGGATGTGCCGGGATACATTGTGTAGGAAGTGATGTGTGATCTGTCATGTCCTATATACTGTGCTGCCCCCTATAGTGCCCGGGTACAGGGGATGTGCCGGGATACATTGTGTAGGAAGTGATGTGTGATCTGTCATGTCCTATATACTGCGCTGCCCCCTATAGAGCCCGGGTACAGGGGATGTGCCGGATACATTGTGTAGGAAGTGATGTGTGATCTGTCATGTCCTATATACTGTGTTGCCCCCTATAGCGCCCGGGTACAGGGGATGTGCCGGGATACATTGTGTAGGAAGTGATGTGTGATCTGTCATGTCCTATATACTGTGCTGCCCCCTATAGCGCCCGGGTACAGGGGATGTGCCGGGATACATTGTGTAGGAAGTGATGTGTGATCTGTCATGTCCTATATACTGTGCTGCCCCTATAGCACCCGGGTACAGGAGATTGTGTAGGAAGTGATGTGTGATCTGTCATGTCCTATATACTGTGCTGCCCCCTATAGCACCCGGGTACAGGGGATGTGCCGGGATACATTGTGTAGGAAGTGATGTGTGATCTGTCATGTCCTATATACTGTGCTTCCCCCTATAGAGCCCGGGTACAGGGGATGTGCCAGGATACATTGTGTAGGAAGTGATGTGTGATCTGTCATGTCCTATATACTGTGCTGCCCCCTATAGAGCCCGGGTACAGGGGATGTGCCGGGATACATTATGTAGGAAGTGATGTGTGATCTGCCATGTCCTATATACTGTGCTGCCCCCTATAGCGCCCGGGTACAGGGGATGTGCCGGGATACATTGTGTAGGAAGTGATGTGTGATCTGTCATGTCCTATATACTGTGCTGCCCCCTATAGAGCCCGGGTACAGGGGATGTGCCGGGATACATTGTGTAGGAAGTGATGTGTGATCTGTCATGTCCTATATACTGTGCTGCCCCCTATAGCGCCCGGGTACAGGGGATGTGCCGGGATACATTGTGTAGGAAGTGATGTGTGATCTGTCATGTCCTATATACTGTGCTGCCCCCTATAGCGCCCGGGTACAGGGGATGTGCCGGATACATTGTGTAGGAAGTAATGTGTGATCTGTCATGTCCTATATACTGTGCTTCCCCCTATAGCGCCCGGGTACAGGGGATGTGCCGGGATACATTGTGTAGGAAGTGATGTGTGATCTGTCATGTCCTATATACTGTGCTGCCCCCTATAGCGCCCGGGTACAGGGGATGTGCCGGGATACATTGTGTAGGAAGTGATGTGTGATCTGTCATGTCCTATATACTGTGCTGCCCCCTATAGCGCCCGGGTACAGGGGATGTGCCGGGATACATTGTGTAGGAAGTGATGTGTGATCTGTCATGTCCTATATACTGTGCTTCCCCCTATAGCACCCGGGTACAGGGGATGTGCCGGGATACATTGTGTAGGAAGTGATGTGTGATCTGTCATGTCCTATATACTGTGCTGCCCCCTATAGCGCCCGGGTACAGGGGATGTGCTGGGATACATTGTGTAGGAAGTGATGTGTGATCTGTCATGTCCTATATACTGTGCTGCCCCTATAGCGCCCGGGTACAGGGGATGTGCCGGGATACATTGTGTAGGAAGTGATGTGTGATCTGTCATGTCCTATATACTGTGCTGCCCCCTATAGCACCCGGGTACAGGGGATGTGCCGGGATACATTGTGTAGGAAGTGATGTGTGATCTGTCATGTCCTATATACTGTGCTGCCCCCTATAGCCCCCGTGTACAGGGGATGTGCCGGGATACATTGTGTAGGAAGTGATGTGTGATCTGTCATGTCCTATATACTGTGCTGCCCCCTATAGAGCCTGGGTACAGGGGATTTGCCGGGATACATTGTGTAGGAAGTGATGTGTGATCTGTCATGTCCTATATACTGTGCTGCCCCCTATAGCGCCCGGGTACAGGGGATGTGCCGGGATACATTGTGTAGGAAGTGATGTGTGATCTGTCATGTCCTATATACTGTGCTGCCCCCTATAGCGCCCGGGTACAGGGGATGTGCTGGGATACATTGTGTAGGAAGTGATGTGTGATCTGTCATGTCCTATATACTGTGCTGCCCCCTATAGCACCCGGGTACAGGGGATGTGCCGGGATACATTGTGTAGGAAGTGATGTGTGATCTGTCATGTCCTATATACTGTGCTGCCCCCTATAGCGCCCGGGTACAGGGGATGTGCCGGGATACATTGTGTAGGAAGTGATGTGTGATCTGTCATGTCCTATATACTGTGCTGCCCCTATAGAGCCCGGGTACAGGGGATGTGCCGGATACATTGTGTAGGAAGTGATGTGTGATCTGTCATGTCCTATATACTGTGCTGCCCCTATAGCGCCCGGGTACAGGGAATGTGCCGGGATACATTGTGTAGGAAGTGATGTGTGATCTGTCATGTCCTATATACTGTGCTGCCCCTATAGCGCCCGGGTACAGGGGATGTGCCGGGATACATTGTGTAGGAAGTGATGTGTGATCTGTCATGTCCTATATACTGTGCTGCCCCCTATAGAGCCCGGGTACAGGGGATTTGCCGGGATACATTGTGTAGGAAGTGATGTGTGATCTGTCATGTCCTATATACTGTGCTGCCCCCTATAGCGCCCGGGTACAGGGGATGTGCCGGGATACATTTTGTAGGAAGTAATGTGTGATCTGTCATGTCCTATATACCCTGCACTATACTAACATATAGGACAGTATATAATAAAAGCACTATACTAACATATAGGACAGTATATAATAAAAGCACTATACTAACATATAGGACAGTATATAATGGAGCACTATACTAACATATAGGACAGTATATAATGGAGCACTATACTAACATATAGGACAGTATATAATGGAGCACTATACTAACATATAGGACAGTATATAATGGAGCGCACTATACTAACATATAGGACAGTATATAATGGAGCACTATACTAACATATAGGACAGTATATAATGGAGCACTATACTAACATATAGGACAGTATATAATGGAGCACTATACTAACATATAGGACAGTATATAATGGAGCACTATACTAATATATAGGACAGTATATAATGGAGCACTATGCTAACATATAGGACAGTATATAATGGAGCACTATACTAACATATAGGACAGTATATAATGGAGCACTATACTAACATATAGGACAGTATATAATGGAGCACTATACTAATATATAGGACAGTATATAATGGAGCATTATACTAACATATAGGACAGTATATAATGGAGCACTATGCTAACAGTATATAATGGAGCACTCTACTAACATATAAGACAGTATATAATGGAGCACTATACTAATATATAGGACAGTATATAATGGAGCACTATACCAACATATAGGACGGTATATAATGGAGCACTATACCAACATATAGGACAGTATATGATGGAGCACTATACTAACATATAGGACAGTATATAATGCAGCACTATACTAACATATAGGACAGTATATAATGGAGCACTATACTAACATATAGGACAGTATATAATGGAGCACTATACTAACATATAGGACAGTATATAATGAACCACTATGCTAACATATAGGACAGTATATAATAGAGCACTATACTAACATATAGGACAGTATATAATAGAGCACTATACTAACATATAGGACGGTATATAATAGAGCGCTATACTAACATATAGGACAGTATATGATGGAGCACTATACTAACATATAGGACAGTATATGATGGAGCACTATACTAATATATAGGACAGTATATAATGGAGCACTATACTAACATATAGGACAGTATATAATGCAGCATTATACTAACATATAGGACAGTATATAATGGAGCACTATACTAACATATAGGACAGTATATAATGGAGCACTATACTAACATATAGGACAGTATATAATGAACCACTATGCTAACATATAGGACAGTATATAATAGAGCACTATACTAACATATAGGACAGTATATAATGGAGCACTATACTAACATATAGGACAGTATATAATGGAGCACTATACTAACATATAGGACAGTATATAATGAACCACTATGCTAACATATAGGACAGTATATAATAGAGCACTATACTAACATATAGGACAGTATATAATAGAGCACTATACTAACATATAGGACGGTATATAATAGAGCGCTATACTAACATATAGGACAGTATATGATGGAGCACTATACTAACATATAGGACAGTATATGATGGAGCACTATACTAACATATAGGACAGTATATAATGCAGCACTATACTAATATATAGGACAGTATATGATGGAGCACTATACTAACATATAGGACAGTATATGATGGAGCACTATACTAACATATAGGACAGTATATAATGGAGCACTATACTAACATATAGGACAGTATATAATGGAGCACTATACTAACATATAGGACAGTATATGATGGATCACTATACTAACATATAGGACAGTATATGATGGAGCACTATACTAACATATAGGACAGTATATGATGGAGCACTATACTAACATATAGGACAGTATATGATGGAGCACTATACTAACATATAGGACAGTATATAATGCAGCACTATACTAACATATAGGACAGTATATAATGGAGCACTATACTAACATATAGGACAGTATATAATGGAGCACTATACTAACATATAGGACAGTATATAATGAACCACTATGCTAACATATAGGACAGTATATAATGGAGCACTATACTAACATATAGGACAGTATATAATGGAGCACTATACTAACATATAGGACAGTATATAATGGAGCACTATACTAACATATAGGACAGTATATAATAGAACACTATACTAACATATAGGACAGTATATAATAGAGCACTATACTAACATATAGGACAGTATATAATAGAGCACTATACTAACATATAGGACAGTATATAATAGAGCACTGTACACTATATATACACTGCTCAAACAAATAAAGGTAACAGTCACATGACACATCAGAGATCTGCCTGAATGAAATATTATCAGTGATTATTTTGTTCTGTACAAAGTTGAATGTACTGACAAAAAATCTCAAAAAAATCATTAATGGAAATTACATTTATTAACCAATGAAGCCCTGGAATTGCCTGTATGACCTCCCTACAACACCTCGGCATGCTCCTGATGAGGTCAGTAGTGTGTGTGGTCTCCATGTGCCTGTATGACCTCTCTACAACACCTCGGCATGCTCCTGATGAGGTCAGTATTGTGTGTGGCCTCCACGTGCCTGTATGACCTCCCTACAACACCTCGGCATGCTCCTGATGAGGCTCAGTAGTGTGTGTGACCTCCACATGCCTGTATGACCTCCCTACAACACCTCGGCATGCTCCTGATGAGGCTCAGTAGTGTGTGAGGCCTCCACGTGCCTGTATGACCTCCCTACAACACCTCGACATGCTCCTGATGAGGCTCAGTATTGTGTGTGGCCTCCACGTGCCTGTATGACCTCCCTACAACACCTCGGCATGCTCCTGATGAGGTCAGTATTGTGTGTGACCTCCACGTGCCTGTATGACCTCTCTACAACACCTCGGCATGCTCCTGATGAGGTCAGTATTGTGTGTGGTCTCCACGTGCCTGTATGACCTCCCTACAACACCTTGGCATGCTCCTGATGAGGCTCAGTATTGTGTGTGACCTCCACGTGCCTGTATGACCTCTCTACAACACCTCGGCATGCTCCTGATGAGGCTCAGTAGTGTGTGTGGCCTCCACGTGCCTGCATGACCTCCCTACAACACCTCGGCATGCTCCTGATGAGGTCAGTATTGTGTGTGACCTCCACGTGCCTGTATGACCTCCCTACAACACCTCAGCATGCTCCTGATGAGGCTCAGTATTGTGTGTGGCCTCCACGTGCCTGTATGACCTCCCTACAACACCTCGGCATGCTCCTGATGAGGTCAGTATTGTGTGTGGCCTCCACGTGCCTGTATGTCCTCTCTACAACACCTCGGCATGCTCCTGATGAGGTCAGTATTGTGTGTGGCCTCCATGTGCCTGTATGACCTCCCTACAACACCTCGGCATGCACCTGATGAGGTCAGTATTGTGTGTGGCCTCCATGAGCCTGTATGACCTCCCTACAACACCTCGGCATGCTCCTGATGAGGTCAGTATTGTGTGTGGCCCCCATGTGCCTGTATGACCTCCCTACAACACTTCGGCATGCACCCGATGAGGCTCAGTATTGTGTGTGGCCTCCATGTGCCTGTATGACCTCCCTACAACACCTCGGCATGCTCCTGATGAGGTCAGTATTGTGTGTGGCCTCCACGTGCCTGTATGACCTCCCTACAACACCTCACCATGCTCCTGATAAGGCTCAGTATTGTGTGTGGCCTCCACGTGCCTGTATGACCTCCCTACAACACCTCGGCATGCTCCTGATGGCGCTCAGTATTGTGTGTGGCCTCCACGTGCCTGTATGACCTCCCAACCACACCTCGGCATGCTCCTGATGAGCCTCAGTATTGTGTGTGGCCTCTATGTGCCTGTATGACCTCCCTACAACACCTCGGCATGCTCCTGATGAGGCTCAGTATTGTGTGTGGCCTCCACGTGCCTGTATGACCTCCCTACAACACCTCGGCATGCTCCTGATGAGGTCAGTATTGTGTGTGGCCTCCATGTGCCTATATGACCTCCCTACAACACCTCGGCATGCTCCTGATGAGGTCAGTATTGTGTGTGGCCTCCATGTGCCTGTATGACCTCCCTACAACACCTCGGCATGCTCCTGATGAGGTCAGTATTGTGTGTGGCCTCCATGTGCCTGTATGACCTCCCTACAACACCTCGGCATGCTCCTGATGAGGCTCAGTATTGTGTGTGGCCTCCATGTGCCTGTATGACCTCCCTACAACACCTCGGCATGCACCCGATGAGGCTCAGTATTGTGTGTGGCCTCCATGTGCCTGTATGACCTCCCAACAACACCTCGGCATGCTCCTGATGAGGTCAGTATTGTGTGTGGCCTCCACGTGCCTGTATGACCTCCCTACAACACCTCGCCATGCTCCTGATAAGGCTCAGTATTGTGTCTGGCCTCCACGTGCCTGTATAACCTCCCTACAACACCTGGGCATGCTCCTGATGAGGCTCAGTATTGTGTGTGGCCTCCACGTGCCTGTATGTCCTCCCTACAACACCTGGGCATGCTCCTGATGAGGCTCAGTATTGTGTGTGACCTCCACGTGCCTGTATGACCTCTCTACAACACCTGGGCATGCTCCTGATGAGGCTCAGTAGTGTGTGTGGCCTGCACGTGCCTGCATGACCTCCCTACAACACCTCGGCATGCTCCTGATGAGGTCAGTATTGTGTGTGACCTCCACGTGCCTGTATGACCTCCCTACAACACCTCAGCATGCTCCTGATGAGGCTCAGTATTGTGTGTGGCCTCCACGTGCCTGTATGACCTCCCTACAACACCTCGGCATGCTCCTGATGAGGCTCAGTATTGTGTGTGGCCTCCACGTGCCTGTATGACCTCCCTACAACACCTCGGCATGCTCCTGATGAGGTCAGTATTGTGTGTGGCCTCCATGTGCCTGTATGACCTCCCTACAACACCTCGGCATGCTCCTGATGAGGTCAGTATTGTGTGTGGCCTCCATGTGCCTGTATGACCTCCTACAACACCTCGGCATGCACCCGATGAGGCTCAGTATTGTGTGTGGCCTCCATGTGCCTGTATGACCTCCCTACAACACCTCGGCATGCACCGATGAGGCTCAGTATTGTGTGTGGCCTCCATGTGCCTGTATGACCTCCCTACAACACCTCGGCATGCTCCTGATGAGGTCAGTATTGTGTGTGGCCTCCACGTGCCTGTATGACCTCCCTACAACACCTCGCCATGCTCCTGATAAGGCTCAGTATTGTGTGTGGCCTCCACGTGCCTGTATGACCTCCCTACAACACCTCGGCATGCTCCTGATGAGGTCAGTATTGTGTGTGGCCTCCACGTGCCTGTATGACCTCCCTACAATACCTGAGAATGCTCCTGATGAGGCTCAGTAGTGTGTGTGGCCTCCACGTGCCTGTATGACCTCCCTACAACACCTCGGCATGCTCCTGATGGGGCTCAGTATTGTGTGTGGCCTCCACGTGCCTGTATGTCCTCCCTACAACACCTGGGCATGCTCCTGATAAGGCTCAGTATTGTGTGTGGCCTCCACGTGCCTGTATGTCCTCCCTACAACACCTGGGCATACTCCTAATGAGGCTCAGTATTGTGTGTGGCCTCCATGTGCCTGTATGACCTCCCTACAACACCACGGCATGCACCTGATGAGGCTCCGTATTGTGTGTGGCCTCCATGTGCCTGTATGACCTCCCTACAACACCTGAGCATGCTCCTGATGAGGCTCAGTAGTGTGTGTGACCTCCACCTGCCTGTATGACCTCTCTACAACACATCGGCGTGCTCCTGATGAGGCTCAGTATTGTGTGTGGCCTGCACGTGCTGGCATCGGCAGTCCCCCGTCCGGCATCGGCAGTCCATGGTCAAGTAACAGCAGTCACCCGTCCGGTATCAGCAGTCACCCGTCAGGTATCAGCAGTCACCCGTCAGGTATCAGCGGTCACCCGTCAGGTATCAGCGGTCACCCGTCCGGTATCAGCGGTCACCCGTCCGGTATCAGCGGTCACCCGTCCGGTATCAGCGGTCACCCGTCCGGTATCAGCGGTCACCGGTCCGGTATCAGCGGTCACCCGTCCGGTATCAGCGGTCACCCGTCCGGTATCAGCGGTCACCCGTCCGGTATCAGCAGTCACCCGTCCGGTATCAGCAGTCACCCGTCCGGTATCAGCAGTCACCCGTCCGGTATCAGCAGTCACCCGTCCGGTATCAGCAGTCCATGGTCAAGTAACAGCAGTCACCCGTCAGGTATCAGCAGTCACCCGTCAGGTATCAGCAGTCACCCGTCAGGTATCAGCAGTCACCCGTCAGGTATCAGCAGTCACCCGTCAGGTATCAGCAGTCACCCGTCAGGTATCAGCAGTCACCCGTCAGGTATCAGCAGTCACCCGTCAGGTATCAGCAGTCACCCGTCAGGTATCAGCAGTCACCCGTCAGGTATCAGCAGTCACCCGTCAGGTATCAGCAGTCACCCGTCAGGTATCAGCAGTCACCCGTCAGGTATCAGCAGTCACCCGTCAGGTATCAGCAGTCACCCGTCAGGTATCAGCAGTCACCCGTCAGGTATCAGCAGTCCCCCGTCAGGTATCAGCAGTCCCCCGTCAGGTATCAGCAGTCCCCCGTCAGGTATCAGCAGTCCCCCGTCCGGTATCAGCAGTCACCCGTCCGGTATCAGCAGTCACCCGTCCGGTATCAGCAGTCACCCGTCCGGTATCAGCAGTCACCCGTCCGGTATCAGCAGTCCCCCGTCAGGTATCAGCAGTCACCCGTCAGGTATCAGCAGTCACCCGTCCGGTATCAGCAGTCACCCGTCCGGTATCAGCAGTCACCCGTCCGGTATCAGCAGTCACCCGTCAGGTATCAGCAGTCACCCGTCAGGTATCAGCAGTCACCCGTCAGGTATCAGCAGTCACCCGTCAGGTATCAGCAGTCACCCGTCAGGTATCAGCAGTCACCCGTCAGGTATCAGCAGTCACCCGTCAGGTATCAGCAGTCACCCGTCAGGTATCAGCAGTCACCCGTCAGGTATCAGCAGTCACCCGTCAGGTATCAGCAGTCACCCGTCAGGTATCAGCAGTCACCCGTCAGGTATCAGCAGTCACCCGTCAGGTATCAGCAGTCACCCGTCAGGTATCAGCAGTCACCCGTCAGGTATCAGCAGTCACCCGTCAGGTATCAGCAGTCACCCGTCAGGTATCAGCAGTCACCCGTCAGGTATCAGCAGTCACCCGTCAGGTATCAGCAGTCCCCCGTCAGGTATCAGCAGTCCCCCGTCAGGTATCAGCAGTCCCCCGTCAGGTATCAGCAGTCACCCGTCCGGTATCAGCAGTCACCCGTCCGGTATCAGCAGTCACCCGTCCGGTATCAGCAGTCACCCGTCCGGTATCAGCAGTCACCCGTCCGGTATCAGCAGTCCCCCGTCAGGTATCAGCAGTCACCCGTCAGGTATCAGCAGTCACCCGTCCGGTATCAGCAGTCACCCGTCCGGTATCAGCAGTCACCCGTCCGGTATCAGCAGTCACCCGTCAGGTATCAGCAGTCACCCGTCAGGTATCAGCAGTCACCCGTCAGGTATCAGCAGTCACCCGTCAGGTATCAGCAGTCACCCGTCAGGTATCAGCAGTCACCCGTCAGGTATCAGCAGTCACCCGTCAGGTATCAGCAGTCACCCGTCAGGTATCAGCAGTCACCCGTCAGGTATCAGCAGTCACCCGTCAGGTATCAGCAGTCACCCGTCAGGTATCAGCAGTCACCCGTCAGGTATCAGCAGTCCCCCGTCAGGTATCAGCAGTCCCCCGTCAGGTATCAGCAGTCCCCCGTCAGGTATCAGCAGTCCCCCGTCAGGTATCAGCAGTCCCCCGTCAGGTATCAGCAGTCCCCCGTCAGGTATCAGCAGTCCCCCGTCAGGTATCAGCAGTCCCCCGTCAGGTATCAGCAGTCCCCCGTCAGGTATCAGCAGTCCCCCGTCCGGTATCAGCAGTCACCCGTCCGGTATCAGCAGTCACCCGTCCGGTATCAGCAGTCACCCGTCCGGTATCAGCAGTCACCCGTCCGGTATCAGCAGTCACCCGTCAGGTATCAGCAGTCCCCCGTCAGGTATCAGCAGTCACCCGTCCGGTATCAGCAGTCACCCGTCCGGTATCAGCAGTCACCCGTCCGGTATCAGCAGTCACCCGTCAGGTATCAGCAGTCACCCGTCAGGTATCAGCAGTCACCCGTCAGGTATCAGCAGTCACCCGTCAGGTATCAGCAGTCACCCGTCCGGTATCAGCAGTCACCCGTCAGGTATCAGCAGTCACCCGTCAGGTATCAGCAGTCACCCGTCAGGTATCAGCAGTCACCCGTCCGGTATCAGCAGTCACCCGTCCGGTATCAGCAGTCACCCGTCAGGTATCAGCAGTCACCCGTCAGGTATCAGCAGTCACCCGTCAGGTATCAGCAGTCACCCGTCAGGTATCAGCAGTCAGTTTCTATCAGTTACGCTAGAGTCCCCTTAATGTAAAGCTTCACTCCGTATAGCAGAGCAAGGAGTCCATTGCTCCCTGCTTTGCTTGCCATAGCGTTACACTGTACTGTTATCCTATAGACGTCAGCCTGTCTCCCCAGACTCGTCCCGTCTCCTCACATCCACAGGACCTGGCTGTGACGGATGTGGGAAGATGTTTAGAGAGCGGTCAGTGGGGGCAGGCGCACCCCAGGATGAAGCTGATTACTTTACCCCCTGCCCCTGGTCTATGGAGACCCCTTCAAGACAGAGAAGAGGAGGAATTTATAGGTCAGACGGACTCCAGAACATAACAGAGATTCCAGCCGTGACCCCAGCAGAGTTTCCATGACACATGTAATAACAGAGTGACACCCGTCCTGTGATCACCCAGCGAATCACCCACACTGCCCGGCGCCATGTGCAGGAATGTCTGCTGAAACACTCTGTGCTGCAGAGGCCCCCACAATGTATCCTGCAGCCTGTCACCTCCCATGGGATCAGTACAAGGACATGTAACCCTTTATACAACACAATGCAGGGCGAGCTGTAGAAACAGGTGCAGCCACCGGGCCCTTACAATCCTATTAGTGAGTGCAGTGTGAACAGGCGCAGAGCGAGGCCTCCTCATGACTAACTCATTCCAGATGCTGACTGTATACACAGCAGCAGATATCAGGAGCCTGACTGTATACACATCCCTATAGACGCTGCACACAGGAGCCGCTCATGTCCCCAAAGCTACAAAACAGACATCCGGCTCCACGAACATCCCCAACACGATGGGGCACATTCACCAAGAGGAGAGCAAACTGCAGTAACAGTGCCATTACCTGTGTGTAATGCAGGGGGCGCCACAAGGCCTGCGCCAGAGAGGTGTATCACACACGTCTTATACCTGTGCAAGCAGATTATACTCAGAAGAGCCGACAAGTCTGGGAGAAAACAGGAGCTCGGACCCTAGTGCCCCAATGTCTTATCATGTGTGATACAGCATGCTGAGCTGTGTATCTAATGTTATCATGTGTGATACTGCCTGCTGAGCTGTGTATCTAATGTTATCATGTGTGATACTGCCTGCTGAGCTGTGTATCTAATCCTATCCTGTGTGATACAGCATGCTGAGCTGTGTATCTAATGTTATCATGTGTGATACTGCCTGCTGAGCTGCGTATCTAATCTTATCATGTGTGATACAGCATGCTGAGCTGTGTATCTAATGTTATCATGTGTGATACTGCCTGCTGAGCTGCGTATCTAATCTTATCATGTGTGATACAGCGTGCTGAGCTGCGTATCTAATCTTATCATGTGTGATACTGCCTGCTGAGCTGTGTATCTAATCTTATCCTGTGTGATACTGCCTGCTGAGCTGTGTATCTAATCTTATCCTGTGTGATACTGCCTGCTGAGCTGTGTATCTAATCCCATCCTGTGTGATACTGTCTGCTGAGCTGTGTATCTAATCCTATCCTGTGTGATACAGTCTGCGCAGCGGCGTATCTAATCCTATCCTGTGTGATACTGACTGCAGAGCTGTGTATCTAATCCTATCCTGTGTGATACTGCTGAGCTGTGTATCTAATCCTCTCCTGTGTGATACTGTCTGCTGAGCTGTGTATCTAATCCTATCCTGTATGATACTGACTGCTGAGCTGTGTATCTAATCCTATCCTGTGTGATACTGTCTGCTGAGCTGTGTATCTAATCCTCTCCTGTGTGATACTGTCTGCTAAGCTGTGTATCTAATCATATCCTGTGTGATACTGTCTGCTGAGCTGTGTATCTAATCCTATCCTGTGTGATACTGCCTGCTGAGCTGTGTATCTAATCCTATCCTGTGTGATACTGTCTGCTGACCTGTGTATCTAATCCTATCCTGTGTCATACAGTCTGCTGAGCTGTGTATCTAATCCTCTCCTGTGTGATACTGTGTGCTGAGTTGTGTATCTCATCCTATCCTGTGTGATACTGTCTGCTGAGCTGTGTATCTAATCCTATCCTGTGTGGTACAGTCTGCTGAGCTGTGTATCTAATCCTATCCTGTGTGATACAGTCTGCTGAGCTATGTATCTAATCCTCTTCTGTGTGATACAGTCTGCTGAGCTGTGTATCTCATCCTCTCCTGTGTGATACTGTCTGCTGAGTTGTGTATCTCATCCTCTCCTGTGTGATACAGTCTGCTGAGCTGTGTATCTAATCCTCTCCTGTGTGATACTGTCTGCTGAGCTGTGTATCTAATCCTATCCTGTGTGATACTGTCTGCTGAGCTGTGTATCTAATCCTCTCCTGTGTGATACAGTCTGCTGAGCTGTGTATCTAATCCCATCCTGTGTGATACTGACTGCTGAGCTGTGTATCTAATCCTATCATGTGTGATACTGTCTGCTGAGCTGTGTATCTAATCCTATCCTGTGTGATACTGCTGAGCTGTGTATCTCATCCTATCCTGTGTGATACTGACTGCTGAGCTGTGTATCTAATCCTATCCTGTGTGATACTGTCTGCTGAGCCGTGTATCTAATACTCTCCTGTGTGATACTGACTGCTGAGCTGTGTATCTAATCCTCTCCTGTGTGATACAGTCTGCTGAGCTGTGTATCTAATCCCATCCTGTGTGATACTGACTGCTGAGCCGTGTATCTAATCCTCTCCTGTGTGATACTGTCTGTATATAAATGATTATGCCAGATGACAAACTCATCACCGCTTCACCAGACAAAATTTAAATGGATTCAGTGACTGCTGATGCATCTGACAATCTCATTCCTAAGTATCTGCACTATTAGGTTCTGCTGCATCACACGCATCCAGCTATGCTACATTGTATCCTGATGACAGGTTCGGCTCTGCTACATTGTATCCTGATGACAGGTTCGGCTCTGCTACATTGTATCCTGATGACAGGTTCGGCTCTGCTACATTGTATCCTGATGACAGGTTCGGCCCTGCTACATTGTATCCTGATGACAGGTTCGGCTCTGCTACATTGTATCCTGATGACAGGTTCGGCACTGCTACATCTGGCGGCTCTGCTACACCTGTGTGTTTTGGGATCCTCTCTCTGTGGGATGATAAGGTACCACAACCCCTTGTATCTCTGCTCACATGAGGGAGACCCGCAGAGGTAAGTCCCACTTACCGCTGAGTCCTGAGCTCCTGCCCGGTAGCCTCCGCTGCTCCGCACAATCCTCTTCCAGCTCCGATCTCTGAGCCTGAAACTAATTTTTGTTGAAACTGGGAAAAAAAAAAATTTGCAAAGACAGGAAGTGGGGACGAGCTGTCACTGGGAGATGAATGTGAAACACTAAACCCAAACCAAAGCCAGGAAGGGAGCAAAGGAGGGGAACGGGAGAAACCTCCGGAGAGCTGCGCCTCAGCAACGCTCCCCGATACACAGGGAGAGCCCCCCGATACACAGGGAGAGCCCCCCGATACACAGGGAGAGCCCCCCGATACACAGGGAGAGCCCCCCGATACACAGGGAGAGACCCCCGATACACAGGGAGAGCACCCCGATACACAGGGAGAGCCCCCCGATACACAGGGAGAGCCCCCCGATACACAGGGAGAGCACCCCCGATACACAGGGAGAGCCCCCCGATACACAGGGAGAGCCCCCGATACACAGGGAGAGCCCCCCAATACACAGGGAGAGCCCCCCAATACACAGGGAGAGCCCCCCAATACACAGGGAGAGCCCCCCGATACACAGGGAGAGCACCCCGATACACAGGGAGAGGCCCCCAATACACAGGGAGAGCCTCCGATACACAGGGAGAGCCCCCGATACACAGGGAGAGCCCCCCGATACACAGGGAGAGCCTCCGATACACAGGGAGAGCCCCCGATACACAGGGAGAGCCCCCCGATACACAGGGAGAGCCCCCCGATACACAGGGAGAGCCCCCCGATACACAGGGAGAGCCCCCCGATACACAGGGAGATCTCCCCGATACACAGGGAGAGGCCCCCGATACACAGGGAGAGGCCCCCGATACACAGGGAGAGGCCCCCAATACACAGGGAGAGGCCCCCAATACACAGGGAGAGCACCCCGATACACAGGGAGAGCCCCCGATACACAGGGAGAGCACCCCGATACACAGGGAGAGCCCCCCAATACACAGGGAGAGCCCCCGATACACAGGGAGAGCCCCCCGATACACAGGGAGAGCCCCCCGATACACAGGGAGAGGCCCCCAATACACAGGGAGAGGCCCCCAATACACAGGGAGAGCCCCCGATACACAGGGAGAGCCCCCCGATACACAGGGAGAGCCCCCCGATACACAGGGAGAGCCCCCGATACACAGGGAGAGCCCCCCGATACACAGGGAGAGCCCCCGATACACAGGGAGAGCCCCCGATACACAGGGAGAGCCCCCGATACACAGGGAGAGCCCCCCGATACACAGGGAGAGCCCCCCGATACACAGGGAGAGCCCCCCGATACACAGGGAGAGCACCCCGATACACTTGGAGAGCACCCCGATACACAGGGAGAGCCCCCCCCCAGTACACAGGGAGAGCCCCCGATACACAGGGAGAGACCCCCGATACACAGGGAGAGCCCCCGATACACAGGGAGAGCCCCCCGATACACAGGGAGAGCCCCCCGATACACAGGGAGAGCCCCCCGATACACAGGGAGAGCTCCCCAATACACAGGGAGAGCCCCCCGATACACAGGGAGAGCTCCCCAATACACAGGGAGAGCCCCCGATACACAGGGAGAGCCCCCCGATACACAGGGAGAGCCCCCCGATACACAGGGAGAGCCCCCCGATACACAGGGAGATCTCCCCGATACACAGGGAGAGCCCCCGATACACAGGGAGAGCCCCCCCCAGTACACAGGGAGAGCCCCCCGATACACAGGGAGAGCCCCCCGATACACAGGGAGAGCCCCCCCCAGTACACAGGGAGAGCCCCCCGATACACAGGGAGAGCCCCCCGATACACAGGGAGAGCCCCCGATACACAGGGAGAGCCCCCCGATACACAGGGAGAGCCCCCCGATACACAGGGAGAGCCCCCGATACACAGGGAGAGCCCCCCCGATACACAGGGAGAGCTCCCCAATACACAGGGAGAGCCCCCCGATACACAGGGAGAGCCCCCCAGTACACAGTGAGAGCCCCCCGATACACAGGGAGAGCCCCCGATACACAGGGAGAGCCCCCGATACACAGGGAGAGCCCCCCGATACACAGGGAGAGCCCCCCGATACACAGGGAGAGCTCCCCAATACACAGGGAGAGCCCCCGATACACAGGGAGAGCCCCCCGATACACAGGGAGAGCCCCCCGATACACAGGGAGAGCTCCCCAATACACAGGGAGAGCTCCCCGATACACAGGGAGAGCCCCCCGATACACAGGGAGAGCCCCCGATACACAGGGAGAGCCCCCGATACACAGGGAGAGCACCCGATACACAGGGAGAGCCCCCCGATACACAGGGAGAGCCCCCCGATACACAGGGAGAGCCCCCCAATACACAGGGAGAGCCCCCCGATACACAGGGAGAGCCCCCGATACACAGGGAGAGCCCCCCGATACACAGGGAGAGCACCCCGATACACAGGGAGAGCCCCCGATACACAGGGAGAGCCCCCCGATACACAGGGAGAGCCCCCGATACACAGGGAGAGCCCCCCAATACACAGGGAGAGCCCCCCGATACACAGGGAGAGCCCCCGATACACAGGGAGAGCCCCCCCCCCAGTACACAGGGAGAGCCCCCCAATACACAGGGAGAGCACCCCGATACACAGGGAGAGCCCCCCCCAGTACACAGGGAGAGCCCCCCGATACACAGGGAGAGCCCCCCGATACACAGGGAGAGCCCCCGATACACAGGGAGAGCACCCGATACACAGGGAGAGCCCCCGATACACAGGGAGAGCCCCCCGATACACAGGGAGAGCCCCCCGATACACAGGGAGAGCCCCCCAATACACAGGGAGAGCCCCCCCCCCAGTACACAGGGAGAGCCCCCCGATACACAGGGAGAGCCCCCCGATACACAGGGAGAGCCCCCGATACACAGGGAGAGCCCCCGATACACAGGGAGAGCACCCGATACACAGGGAGAGCCCCCCGATACACAGGGAGAGCCCCCCGATACACAGGGAGAGCACCCGATACACAGGGAGAGCCCCCCGATACACAGGGAGAGCCCCCCGATACACAGGGAGAGCACCCGATACACAGGGAGAGCCCCCGATACACAGGGAGAGCCCCCGATACACTGGGAGAGCACCCCGATACACAGGGAGAGCCCCCCGATACACAGGGAGAGCCCCCGATACACTGGGAGAGCCCCCCGATACACAGGGAGAGCCCCCCGATACACAGGGAGAGCCCCCCAATACACAGGGAGAGCCCCCCAATACACAGGGAGAGCCCCCCAATACACAGGGAGAGCCCCCGATACACAGGGAGAGCCCCCCGATACACAGGGAGAGCACCCCCGATACACAGGGAGAGCCCCCGATACACAGGGAGAGCCCCCGATACACAGGGAGAGCCCCCCGATACACAGGGAGAGCCCCCCCGATACACAGGGAGAGCCCCCGATACACAGGGAGAGCACCCCGATACACAGGGAGAGCACCCCGATACACAGGGAGAGCCCCCCGATACACAGGGAGAGCCCCCGATACACAGGGAGAGGCCCCCCGATACACAGGGAGAGCCCCCCGATACACAGGGAGAGCCCCCGATACACAGGGAGAGCCCCCGATACACAGGGAGAGCCCCCCCCCCAGTACACAGGGAGAGCCCCCCCGATACACAGGGAGAGCCCCCGATACACAGGGAGAGCCCCCCGATACACAGGGAGAGCCCCCCAATACACAGGGAGAGCCCCCCGATACACAGGGAGAGCCCCCGATACACAGGGAGAGCCCCCCCCCAGTACACAGGGAGAGCCCCCCGATACACAGGGAGAGCACCCCGATACACAGGGAGAGCCCCCCGATACACAGGGAGAGCCCCCGATACACAGGGAGAGGCCCCCCGATACACAGGGAGAGCCCCCCGATACACAGGGAGAGCCCCCCCCCCGATACACAGGGAGAGCCCCCCAATACACAGGGAGAGCCCCCCGATACACAGGGAGAGCCCCCGATACACAGGGAGAGCCCCCCCCCAGTACACAGGGAGAGCCCCCCGATACACAGGGAGAGCCCCCCCCCAGTACACAGGGAGAGCCCCCCGATACACAGGGAGAGCCCCCGATACACAGGGAGAGCCCCCCCCGATACACAGGGAGAGCCCCCCAATACACAGGGAGAGCCCCCCGATACACAGGGAGAGCACCCCGATACACAGGGAGAGCCCCCCGATACACAGGGAGAGCCCCCCGATACACAGGGAGAGGCCCCCCGATACACAGGGAGAGCCCCCCGATACACAGGGAGAGCCCCCGATACACAGGGAGAGCCCCCCCCAGTACACAGGGAGAGCCCCCCGATACACAGGGAGAGCCCCGGATACGCAGGGAGAGCCCCCCCCGATACACAGGGAGAGCCCCCCAATACACAGGGAGAGCCCCCGATACACAGGGAGAGCCCCCCCCCCCAGTACACAGGGAGAGCCCCCCGATACACAGGGAGAGCCCCCCCCCAGTACACAGGGAGAGCCCCCCGATACACAGGGAGAGCCCCGGATACGCAGGGAGAGCCCCCCCCGATACACAGGGAGAGCCCCCCAATACACAGGGAGAGCCCCCCAATACACAGGGAGAGCCCCCCAATACACAGGGAGAGCACCCCGATACACAGGGAGAGCACCCCGATACACAGGGAGAGCCCCCCGATACACAGGGAGAGCCCCCCCAATACACTGGGAGATCTGCAACTGCGCCCAGCAACGCTCCCCAGGTGTTTTGTATATACAGTATGGATCTCTACCTGTATCCCAGGTGTTTTGTATATACAGTATGGATCTCTACCTGTATCCCAGGTGTTTTGTAGATACAGTATGGATCTCTACCTGTATCCCCAGGTGTTTTGTATATACAGTATGGATCCCCACCTGTATCCCCAGGTGTTTTGTATATACAGTATGGATCCCCGCCTGTATCCCCAGGTGTTTTGTATATACAGTATGGATCTCTACCTGTATCCCCAGGTGTTTTATAGATACGGTATGGATCTCTACCTGTATCCCCAGGTGTTTTGTATATATAGTATGGATCTCTACCTGTATCCCCAGGTGTTTTATAGATACGGTATGGATTTCTACCTGTATCCCCAGGTGTTTTATAGATACGGTATGGATCCCCCCTGTATCCCCAGGTGTTTTGTATATACAGTATGGATCTGTACCTGTATCCCCAGGTGTTTTGTATATACAGTATGGATCCCTACCTGTATCCCCAGGTGTTTTGTATATACAGTATGGATTTCTACCTGTATCCCAGGTGTTTTGTATATACAGTATGGATCCCCACCTGTATCCCCAGGTGTTTTGTATATACAGTATGGATCTCTACCTGTATCCCCAGGTGTTTTGTATATACAGTATGGATCTCTACCTGTATCCCCAGGTGTTTTATAGATACGGTATGGATCTCTACCTGTATCCCCAGGTGTTTTGTAGATACAGTATGGATCCCCGCCTGTATCCCCAGGTGTTTTGTATATACAGTATGGATCCCCACCTGTATCCCCAGGTGTTTTATATATACAGTATGGATCTCTACCTGTATCCCCAGGTGTTTTGTAGATACGGCATGGATCCCCCCTGTATCCCCAGGTGTTTTGTATATACAGTATGGATCTCTACCTGTATCCCCAGGTGTTTTATAGATACGGTATGGATCTCTACCTGTATCCCCAGGTGTTTTGTATATATAGTATGGATCTGTACCTGTATCCCCAGGTGTTTTGTATATACAGTATGGATCCCCACCTGTATCCCCAGGTGTTTTGTATATACAGTATGGATCTCTACCTGTATCCCAGGTGTTTTATAGATACGGTATGGATCTCTACCTGTATCCCCAGGTGTTTTTTATATACAGTATGGATCCCCACCTGTATCCCCAGGTGTTTTATAGATACGGTATGGATTTCTACCTGTATCCCCAGGTGTTTTATAGATACGGTATGGATCCCCCCTGTATCCCCAGGTGTTTTGTATATACAGTATGGATTTCTACCTGTATCCCCAGGTGTTTTGTAGATACGGTATGGATTTCTACCTGTATCCCCAGGTGTTTGTATATATAGTATGGATCCCCACCTGTATCCCCAGGTGTTTTGTATATATAGTATGGATCTCTACCTGTATCCCCAGGTGTTTTGTATATATAGTATGGATTTCTACCTGTATCCCAGGTGTTTTGTATATACAGTATGGATCCCTACCTGTATCCCCCGGTGTTTTGTATATATAGTATGGATCTCTACCTGTATCCCAGGTGTTTTGTAGATACGGTATGGATCCCCACCTGTATCCCCAGGTGTTTTGTAGATACAGTATGGATCTCTACCTGTATCCCCAGGTGTTTTGTAGATACGGTATGGATCCCCACCTGTATCCCCAGGTGTTTTGTAGATAGAGTATGGATCTCTACCTGTATCCCCAGGTGTTTTGTATATATAGTATGGATCTGTACCTGTATCCCCAGGTGTTTTTTAGATACAGTATGGATCCCCACCTGTGTCCCCAGGTGTTTTATAGATACGGTATGGATCCCCACCTGTATCCCCAGGTGTTTTATAGATACGGTATGGATCTCTACCTGTATCCCCAGGTGTTTTGTAGATACGGTATGGATCCCCACCTGTATCCCCAGGTGTTTTGTATATACAGTATGGATCTCTACCTGTATCCCCAGGTGTTTTGTAGATACAGTATGGATCCCCACCTGTATCCCCAGGTGTTTTTTAGATACAGTATGGATCCCCACCTGTGTCCCCAGGTGTTTTATAGATACGGTATGGATCCCCACCTGTATCCCCAGGTGTTTTATAGATACGGTATGGATCTCTACCTGTATCCCCAGGTGTTTTGTAGATACGGTATGGATCCCCACCTGTATCCCCAGGTGTTTTGTATATACAGTATGGATCTCTACCTGTATCCCCAGGTGTTTTGTAGATACAGTATGGATCCCCACCTGTATCCCCAGGTGTTTTTTAAATACAGTATGGATCCCCACCTGTGTCCCCAGGTGTTTTATAGATACGGTATGGATCTCTACCTGTATCCCCAGGTGTTTTGTAGATACAGTATGGATCCCCACCTGTATCCCCAGGTGTTTTGTATATACAGTATGGATCCCCACCTGTATCCCCAGGTGTTTTATAGATATGGTATGGATCCCCACCTGTATCCCCAGGTGTTTTGTAGATACAGTATGGATCTCTACCTGTATCCCCAGGTGTTTTGTATATACAGTATGGATCCCCACCTGTATCCCCAGGTGTTTTGTAGATACAGTATGGATCTCTACCTGTATCCCCAGGTGTTTTGTAGATACAGTATGGATCTCTACCTGTATCCCCAGGTGTTTTATAGAAACGGTATGGATCTCTACCTGTGTCCCCAGGTGTTTTATAGATACGGTATGGATCTCTACCTGTGTCCCCAGGTGTTTTATAGATACGGTATGGATCTCCACCTGTATCCCCAGGTGTTTTATAGATACGGTATGGATCTCTACCTGTGTCCCCAGGTGTTTTATAGATACGGTATGGATCTCTACCTGTATCCCCAGGTGTTTTGTAGATACGGTATGGATCTCTACCTGTATCCCCAGGTGTTTTGCATATACAGTATGGATCTCTACCTGTATCCCCAGGTGTTTTGTATATACAGTATGGATCTCTACCTGTATCCCCAGGTGTTTTATAGAAACGGTATGGATCTCTACCTGTATCCCCAGGTATTTTGTATATACAGTATGGATCTCTACCTGTATCCCCAGGTGTTTTGTAGATACGGCATGGATCTCTACCTGTATCCCCAGGTGTTTTGTAGATACGGCATGGATCTCTACCTGTATCCCAGGTGTTTTGTAGATACGGTATGGATCTCTACCTGTATCCCCAGGTGTTTTATAGAAATGGTATGGATCTCTACCTGTGTCCCCAGGTGTTTTATAGATACGGTATGGATCTCTACCTGTGTCCCCAGGTGTTTTATAGAAATGGTATGGATCTCTACCTGTATCCCCAGGTGTTTTATAGATACGGTATGAATCTCTACCTGTATCCTCAGGTGTTTTGTAGATACGGTATGGATTTCTACCTGTATCCTCAGGTGTTTTGTAGATACGGTATGGATTTCTACCTGTATCCCCAGGTGTTTTGTAGATACGGTATGGATCCAAACCTGTATCCCCAGGTGTTTTGTAGATACAGTATGGATCCCCACCTGTATCCCCAGGTGTTTTGTAGATATGGTATGGATCTCTACCTGTATCCCCAGGTGTTTTGTATATACAGTATGGATCTCTACCTGTATCCCCAGGTGTTTTGTAGATACAGAATGGATCCAAACCTGTATCCCCGGGTGTTTTGTAGATACAGTATGGATCCCCACCTGTATCCCCAGGTGTTTTGTAGATACAGTATGGATCTCTACCTGTATCCCCAGGTGTTTTGTAGCTACGGTATGGATCTCTACCTGTATCCCCAGGTGTTTTGTATATACAGTATGGATTTCTACCTGTATCCCCAGGTGTTTTGTATATACAGTATGGATCTCTACCTGTATCCCCAGGTGTTTTGTAGATACGGTATGGATCCCCACCTGTATCCCCAGGTGTTTTGTATATACAGTATGGATCTCTACCTGTATCCCCAGGTGTTTTGTATATACAGTATGGATTTCTACCTGTATCCCCAGGTATTTTGTATATACAGTATGGATCTCTACCTGTATCCCCAGGTGTTTTGTAGATACAGAATGGATCCAAACCTGTATCCCCGGGTGTTTTGTAGATACAGTATGGATCCCCACCTGTATCCCCAGGTGTTTTGTAGATACAGTATGGATCTCTACCTGTATCCCCAGGTGTTTTGTAGCTACGGTATGGATCTCTACCTGTATCCCCAGGTGTTTTGTATATACAGTATGGATTTCTACCTGTATCCCCAGGTGTTTTGTATATACAGTATGGATCTCTACCTGTATCCCCAGGTGTTTTGTAGATACGGTATGGATCCCCACCTGTATCCCCAGGTGTTTTGTATATACAGTATGGATCTCTACCTGTATCCCCAGGTGTTTTGTATATACAGTATGGATCCCCACCTGTATCCCCAGGTGTTTTGTATATACAGTATGGATCTCTACCTGTATCCCCAGGTGTTTTGTATATACAGTATGGATCCCCACCTGTATCCCCAGGTGTTTTGTATATACAGTATGGATCTCTACCTGTATCCCCAGGTGTTTTGTAGATACGGTATGGATTTCTACCTGTATCCCCAGGTATTTTGTATATACAGTATGGATCTCTACCTGTGTCCCCAGGTGTTTTGTAGATACAGTACGGATCCCTACCTGTATCCCCAGGTGTTTTGTAGATACGGCATGGATCCCCCCTGTATCCCCAGGTGTTTTGTAGATACAGTATGGATCTCTACCTGTATCCCCAGGTGTTTTGTATATACAGTATGGATCTCCACCTGTATCCCCAGGTGTTTTGTATATACAGTATGGATCCCCACCTGTATCCCCAGGTGTTTTGTATATACAATATGGATCTCTACCTGTATGCCTAGGTGTTTTGTATATACAGTATGGATCTCTACCTGTATGCCTAGGTGTTTTGTAGATACAGTATGGATCTCTACCTGTATCCCCAGGTGTTTTGTATATACAGTATGGATCCCCACCTGTATCCCCAGGTGTTTTGTATATACAGTATGGATCTCTACCTGTATGCCTAGGTGTTTTGTAGATACAGTATGGATCTCTACCTGTATCCCCAGGTGTTTTGTATATACAGTATGGATCCCCACCTGTATCCCCAGGTGTTTTGTATATACAGTATGGATCTCTACCTGTATCCCCAGGTGTTTTGTAGATACGGTATGGATTTCTACCTGTATCCCCAGGTATTTTGTATATACAGTATGGATCTCTACCTGTATCCCAGGTGTTTTGTAGATACGGTATGGATCCCCCCTCTATCCCCAGGTGTTTTATAGAAATGGTATGGATCTCTACCTGTGTCCCCAGGTGTTTTATAGATACGGTATGGATCTCTACCTGTGTCCCCAGGTGTTTTATAGAAATGGTATGGATCTCTACCTGTATCCCCAGGTGTTTTATAGATACGGTATGGATCTCTACCTGTATCCTCAGGTGTTTTGTAGATACGGTATGGATTTCTACCTGTATCCCCAGGTGTTTTGTAGATACAGTATGGATCCCCACCTGTATCCCCAGGTGTTTTGTAGATATGGTATGGATTTCTACCTGTATCCCCAGGTATTTTGTATATACAGTATGGATCTCTACCTGTATCCCCAGGTGTTTTGTAGATACAGAATGGATCCAAACCTGTATCCCCGGGTGTTTTGTAGATACAGTATGGATCCCCACCTGTATCCCCAGGTGTTTTGTAGATACAGTATGGATCTCTACCTGTATCCCCAGGTGTTTTGTAGCTACGGTATGGATCTCTACCTGTATCCCCAGGTGTTTCGTATATACAGTATGGATTTCTACCTGTATCCCCAGGTGTTTTGTATATACAGTATGGATCTCTACCTGTATCCCCAGGTGTTTTGTAGATACGGTATGGATCCCCACCTGTATCCCCAGGTGTTTTGTATATACAGTATGGATCTCTACCTGTATCCCCAGGTGTTTTGTATATACAGTATGGATCCCCACCTGTATCCCCAGGTGTTTTGTATATACAGTATGGATCTCTACCTGTATCCCCAGGTGTTTTGTATATACAGTATGGATCCCCACCTGTATCCCCAGGTGTTTTGTATATACAGTATGGATCTCTACCTGTATCCCCAGGTGTTTTGTAGATACGGTATGGATTTCTACCTGTATCCCCAGGTATTTTGTATATACAGTATGGATCTCTACCTGTATCCCCAGGTGTTTTGTAGATACGGCATGGATCCCCCCTGTATCCCCAGGTGTTTTGTAGATACAGTATGGATCTCTACCTGTATCCCCAGGTGTTTTGTATATACAGTATGGATCCCCATCTGTATCCCCAGGTGTTTTGTATATACAGTATGGATCTCTACCTGTATGCCTAGGTGTTTTGTATATACAGTATGGATCTCTACCTGTATGCCTAGGTGTTTTGTAGATACAGTATGGATCTCTACCTGTATCCCCAGGTGTTTTGTATATACAGTATGGATCCCCACCTGTATCCCCAGGTGTTTTGTATATACAGTATGGATCTCTACCTGTATGCCTAGGTGTTTTGTAGATACAGTATGGATCTCTACCTGTATCCCCAGGTGTTTTTTATATACAGTATGGATCCCCACCTGTATCCCCAGGTGTTTTGTATATACAGTATGGATCTCCACCTGTATCCCCAGGTGTTTTGTATATACAGTATGGATCCCCACCTGTATCCCCAGGTGTTTTGTATATACAGTATGGATCTCTACCTGTATGCCTAGGTGTTTTGTAGATACAGTATGGATCTCTACCTGTATCCCCAGGTGTTTTGTATATACAGTATGGATCCCCACCTGTATCCCCAGGTGTTTTGTATATACAGTATGGATCTCTACCTGTATGCCTAGGTGTTTTGTAGATAGAGTATGGATCTCTACCTGTATCCCCAGGTGTTTTGTATATACAGTATGGATCCCCACCTGTATCCCCAGGTGTTTTGTATATACAGTATGGATCTCTACCTGTATCCCCAGGTGTTTTGTATATACAGTATGGATCTCTACCTGTATCCCAGGTGTTTTGTAGATACAGTATGGATCCCCCACCTGTATCCCCAGGTGTTTTGTATATACAGTATGGATCTCTACCTGTATCCCAGGTGTTTTGTAGATACAGTATGGATCCCCACCTGTATCCCCAGGTGTTTTGTAGATACAGTATGGATCTCTACCTGTATCCCCAGGTGTTTTGTATATACAGTATGGATCTCCACCTGTATCCCAGGTGTTTTGTAGATACAGTATGGATCCCCCACCTGTATCCCCAGGTGTTTTGTATATACAGTATGGATCCCCACCTGTATCCCCAGGTGTTTTGTAGATACAGTATGGATCCCCACCTGTATCCCCAGGTGTTTTGTATATACAGTATGGATCCCCACCTGTATCCCGGGGTGTTTTGTAGATACAGTATGGATCCCCACCTGTATCCCCAGGTGTTTTGTATATACAGTATGGATCTCTACCTGTATCCCCAGGTGTTTTGTATATACACTATGGATCCCCACCTGTATCCCCAGGTGTTTTGTATATACAGTATGGATCTCTACCTGTATGCCTAGGTAGAGACACAGTTTACATCTCTATATGTCCCCTGGAGAACACAGACTTTTGTTTATTTGGTTCTGGATATGTGCTAAACAAGGAAGCAGACGGGGTGCACTGTTTATTGTAATCACTGAGATGGGGATTACTGATTTATCTCACAGAACATTGGAGCAGCGCACGGAGCCGGCAGCTGGTTTTAATCGCTGGAATATTTTGGAATGTGACATGAAAATGTTGCATTGCCGGAACGATAGTGAAACAATGGAAAGGGGTCTCTTCCTGCCAAAATACAGGGCATAAAAACCTGAAATTGTTAATGCTGGAGCGCGCATAGCGCCTTGTGATGTAAATTACATCCTACCCCCAGTATGGCAATAATCCTAAATATATCGATACCTGCCTGCCAAGTCCTATCTAACACAACACTCAGGACTCAAATACACTGCAGAAAAATTATGACTCACACTGGGGGACAATTAGGAGGAATTCGGAAGAAGAAGATTGTACCTGCATATATGCACAGGTTTAATCCACAGTGGATAACAGCACAAGGCAAGAGGATTTGATTTTATAAATGTCATACAAATACTGTAGACATTTTCCTCATGGACATACTGCAGCTTTTCAGTATGGGATTTCACCACCATTGGTGTAGTAGAGGTAACTATGTATGTAACATGTGGAATTTTTGGGGGGCAGAGTTGTAGGTGTGTGTGAATGGATGAATGTAATGGATGAGTGCGTAGATGGATACAGCAGTTTTATGTGAATGCATGGATATAGCAGGGCTTTGTGTGAATGGATGGATATAGCAGAGCTTTGTGTGAATGGATGGATGTAGCATAGCTGTGTTTGAATGGATGGATGTAGCTGAGCTGTGTGTGAGTGAATTATTGTAGCAGAGCTGTATGACTGGGTGGATGTAGCAGAGCCGTTTGTGAGTGAATTATTGTAGCAGAGCTGTATGAGTGAATGTAGCAGTGCCGTGTGAGTGAATTATTGTTGCCGAGCTGTATGAGTGGGTGGATGTAGCAGAGCCGCGTGTGAGTGAATTATTGTAGCAGAGCTGTTTGAGTGAATGTAGCAGTGCCGTGTGAGTGAATTATTGTAGCAGAGCTGTATGAGTGGGTGGATGTAGCAGTGCTGTATGAGTGGGTGGAAGTAGCAGTGCTGTATGAGTGGGTGGATGTAGCAGAGCCCTGTGTGAGTCAATTATTCTAGCAGAGCTGTATGAGTGGATGTAGCAGTGCCATGTGAGTGAATTATTGTAGCAGAGCTGTATGAGTGGGTGGATGTAGCAGAGCCGCGTGTGAGTGAATTATTGTAGCAGAGCTGTTTGAGTGAATGTAGCAGTGCCGTGTGAGTGAATTATTGTAGCAGAGCTGTATGAGTGGGTGGATGTAGCAGTGCTGTATGAGTGGGTGGATGTAGCAGTGCTGTATGAGTGGGTGGATGTAGCAGAGCCCTGTGTGAGTCAATTATTCTAGCAGAGCTGTATGAGTGGATGTAGCAGTGCCATGTGAGTGAATTATTGTAGCAGAGCTGTATGAGTGGATGTAGCAGAGCCGCGTGTGAGTGAATTATTGTAGCAGAGCTGTATGAGTGGATGTAGCAGTGCCGTGTGAGTGAATTATTGTAGCAGAGCTGTATGAGGGGGTGGATGTAGCAGAGCTGTGTGTGAGTGAATTACTGTAGCAGAGCTGTGTGTATGCAGTACACCACTATTGGTCCAGCAGAGGTGACTCACAGAGGTGTATGTAACATGTGGATTTTTCATCCATGGCAATATCCACAGTGAACATTTCCCCTGCAAGTGTGTCATTAACCATAAAGGGGTATTCCTGGATTTAGTTCCTGATAGTTATTAGATAGTAGCCTGCACTGCACAGTGGCCATGCTTGGTATTGCAGTTCAGGATCAAGCTGAGAACAGGGCATATGACAAATGGATGTGACAGTACTGACCTGTGATAGCCAAAAAAATCAGTCACTGACGAGAGACATGAGTACAACTCGGTTCATGTCTGACAACAAGGTGGAGCTAAAGTGTAGTCTGTTTCCAAGGGCAACCGGCAGATTTCTGAAAAACAAAATTGAAGAGGTTCACAATATTCCGGAGTGAAGAGAAAGGTCCCTAATACAAGACAAACCCAAGTCACACGACAATACAGCCGTCTTCTTGTCTTAAGACAAAGAAATGGCGCAGTAGACAGTAACTCAGTGCTGGTTTATGACATCACCTGCACTAGGTTTTAAAAATGTCTCCACATCTTGCATTTGATATAATACTGTGCTCTGTAGCCACATGTCCTGTAGTTTGGAACAAGCGATTGGTGTGAGGGAAGCCATAACCCAACGGTGTCACTATCCCATGTAACTTGTCACTTGTATCAGGTATGGCTGCTCCTACCAAGATATAAGAGCCTATGGACGTGAAAAACATCAAAGCATTTCATTAAAGGGATTTTATGTTAATTACTTCTGGAAATAATAGACCTACAGAACCACAGAAATTTATAATAAACGTATTTTTTTATTTAATGGGTTACATCTTGAAGAATATTATTTAACATTAAATTAATTTATTGCATTCAAACTTTCCTGCAAAATTGCTTAAATCCCAGGAATAACATGAGCACAGCGACCCTGCCAGAGACTGGGCTGTGGTGGACGCACATGCTCAGTCTGCCTCCTATCTCTGTCCCTACGTGTGTGGGAAGAGATGACATGGAAGGTGACTCTGCGGAGATGACATGTCACAGCATTGTTGGTGGTAGAAAGCAGTGGCCAAGGCCGTGTTCACACATGATGTATCAGTGCCTTTTATAAACACAGCCTAAATGTAATGGGGAGGGTCTTGTCCAGAACGCACACACGCTTCTACTGAAACCCATGCGTTCCGAAATAAACACCCGGTATTTGCATTATTTACATGGAAAACATGTGCAGCTCTTTTCAGAATGCAGCCCAAGGAGAAAATAAACATTTCGGATGCAGAAGGAAAGAGGGGATTTTTATAGGCATTGCATAAGAGGAGGGGTTTCATTGGCGCCAGCTCTGTTTGAATGGGTTAATATTTATCTCACATCAATGACAATTACCTGAGAATTAGAGGAGGCTCTTTTAGATGACCCATTTAACTGTGTTATATTCTCAGTCATAAGTAAGGCTGGTGGCAGATGTGGCAATTTGAACCCGTTTTTAGGCACTGCTTAAAAATGGCCCAAAAACGGGTTCAAAACGCCATGTGTGCCGTCGTGCTTAGGGTGCGGTCACACGTTGCGTTTACTGCATGCGTTTAAAAACGCATTGCTACAGCTGAAGGGAGATTTGCCCAATTAAACAGCTGTTAACACCTGCGTTTACAAAACGCAAGTGTTAACACATTGTTAACACATGCGTTAACATCACGGTTAATGCATGCAGTTGTTAATGCATTGTTAATGCATGCGTTAACATTGCGGTTAACACATGCCTTTTTGTAAACGCAGGTGTTAACAGCTGTTTAATTAGGCAAATCTCCCTTCAGTTGTAGTTTTAAATGCGTGCAGTAAACGCGACGTGTGACCGCACCCTCAGGGCGCGTTCACACGTTGTGCTTTGGTTGCGCTTTAAAACGCATTACAACAGCTGAGGAGAGGTGATTTGCCTAATGACAATACTATTTACATGTGGTAACGCTATGTTAAAGTTTGCGTTTACAAAATCCATGCGTTAACGCATTGTTAACGCATGTAATTAGGCAAATCACCTCATCTCAGCTGTTGCAATGCGTTTTAAAACGCAATGAAAACGCAACGTGTGAACGTGCCCTCAGGGTGAAGACACACATGGCGTTTTTGGGCCGTTTTTGGGCTGTTTTGACTAAGTGCGTTTTCAGATCGTTAATTAACGCATGCTTTTTTGTCCGTTTTCCCGAAATTGCGCAAAGAAAACCGGACAAAAACGTATGCGTTTTTAAAAAACGGATGCATTTTTTAACGCATGCGTTTTTAACGATCTGAAAACGCACTTAGTAAAAACGGCCCAAAAACGCCATGTGTGTCTTCACCCTCAGTGCAAACTTCACTAAAAGTGCTCTGCCTGAGTATAATGCAAGGGGCGCCAGATTCATTAAGATTGTGCACCAGAAATCATGAATCTGGCGCTTCCCTGCACTGACAGTTCACCAACTGTTTTGTGGCGCACCTTTAACATGGGGCGAGTGAAAGACTTTGCATGTAAAATCTGGCGCCCGGTCCTAATTTGTGTTGCATGGCGGCTGATGCAGCTGCGCTACAAAACGGTTGCGTGCGTACATGTACTAGAAAGTCCGACTGGTGCAAAGCCCTTAGTTAATGAGCTCCAATGACGACAGCAAGCAGAGTTCTTGAAAATGTTAAGGAACAGATTCACACAGCATTATGTTTCCCAACTTCAGTGATTTGGCTTTATTCATCTAAACGAGTGGAACGCTGTCACATTTCTGACATGTTGTAAAGAATCCTGGCCGCTTCTCCCTATAAAACGTATGCTCCACAACCTGACCCTGCTCCCAGAGAGGCCGCCCCTTTAATGGATTCATCCCATCTTTTCCCTTATACGGCGCGGAGAACATTTTATGAATTCCTACAAAATATAAGTCATTATTTGCCAATCGATAAAACAGACGCGTCTCAGGTTCTGGGGGGAAATCTCCAGATTAGAAAATCTTATAAATTATAAAGTAAAGAGGCGCAAAGCGGCGATGAGACAGTAAAGAAATCTGTGTGCAGAGAGTAGCCGGGGGGAGAGGTAATAACAACAGCTCCAGGATGGAGAATGGAGAAGGATAGTGTGACCGCACAGCAGGAAATGCTTCCGACTCCAAGATAAATACTATCTACATTCCTTATTATCTGACGTATGGAATGTCTTCCTCCTGTGTCCTGCATCCCAAAGCCCTCACATCCCTGGCAGAAGACACCCGTCATGTCCCCTACGACTCCACAGTCCTCATAATAAGCTACACACAAGGTACATACGGGAACTCGCTTCTCATGTACTGGAAACCTGTACTGTGATGATGCAGAATCTGTCCACCCGGGGGCGCTGTGCTATGAAATGCCAAAACTTCTGGGACCAGTGATGGGAATTCCGGCTCTTCTTAGTGAGCTGGCTCATAAGGCTGGTGCCACACGTAACGCTTTGTCTGCGTTTGAAAACGCAAAGGCAGACAAAGCCGCACCCACCGGGCGGGCCACGGCCCAATCGCAGCGGCGTTTCTACGGAAATACCTGCGATCGGGAACGAGCCTTGCGGGTGCATTGTCTGCATTTGCATTTTCAAACACAGACAAAGCGTTACGTGTGGCACCAGCCTAAGGCTCCGCTCACTAAGAGCCGGCTCTTCTGGCTCCTGAACGGCTCCCTATTAAATATATAATAGGGAGCCAAGGCCAGTCAGTCACCGGACACCACTTCACTTTTAACCCAATTGTATCAGGCTAAAGAGGGCGTGGTGAGCCGGTTGGGGGCGGGGTTAAGGGAGCCATCGGCTCACTGAGGGGAGCCGGCTCCCATCGTTCGCAAACAAGAGGCGGCTCTTTGTGGCGGCTCGTTCGCGAACGACACATCACTAACTGGGACACCAGGGAGGGGAGATCTCTCCTGGAAAAATAACCAAAGGCAGAATGCACCACAAAAATCGCACAAATCTAAAATAAATTCTTAAAATTATACCCAAGTATGTATTTCTAGGATACAAAATACCAATGGAGGAGGACTAAGGGTCTTCCATTAATCCTTAAAATATGCTATGTGGACCTTGAAGCAACTCATGCACAGTCAATCTGCATTATTGTGCTGCTGTTCTATGGAGAAGAAGGACTCCTTGCATCATATATCTCTATGAGTCCCTGTCCTCTGCACCGCTGGTGCTCCGTGAATCTGGCAAGTGCATTAGTTTTATACTGCTGTCACACTTGGCGCTTACACTTAATTTTAAAACGCAATGTAAAGGCTATTTTGAGGAGATTTACCTAAATCACCATTGCGTTCCATAATGTGAGATTAACGCAACATGACCGCAATACATCTACATTGCGCTAACATTGAAATGTAATTAGGTAAATCCTGAAAACAGCCTTGCTATGGCGTATTGAAATGCGGACTGCCCTCCATGCCCTAGGCCAGCAGGTCACCACCTCCTCGGACCTCCCCCTAATGAATACGCTGGACCGCTGTTCCTAGGGTACTGCGCTGCAGTGTCTGCTAGATTTATGGGAAGGTTCCGATAAAGCTAGCCGTTTAACACTGCTAAAAATGCGGTAGCGCTACTTTAGTAAGCAGCTTCTAGTGTTTTTTTTTAAGGTGACAGGTCCTCTTTAAGTGCAAACTCCTTGCACGTGTATCTATAAGGTGTCCGCATTATTCCTGAAGCAACACAAAATATGGCACGGCAAGGGGTGTTCCGGTGCACGGTCAGACCATGAGACAGATTAAGCATCTGACAAAATT
This sequence comes from Engystomops pustulosus, assembly GCF_040894005.1. NCBI lineage: Eukaryota > Metazoa > Chordata > Amphibia > Anura > Leptodactylidae > Engystomops > Engystomops pustulosus. Next base: position 182,772,505 of record NC_092417.1, on the reverse strand, counting down.
GATTCTTTATGGCACCATAAAAAGTTGGTGCACTCTGTTGGAGCAGTGCAGGGGGCGCCAGATTCCTGAAGAACGTGAACCTGGTGCCCCTTACACTATACACAGGTAAACTGACACGAGTGCAGATTGCACTATTTTTGGTCTATAACCTGATCATGAAGTCCTGTCCTGCATAATTAACCCCTGAATGGTTTTTCTGTACGCTGCGGATGGACCTGCTCCTGCGACGACATCTGCTCACAACATCTGAAACTTCCTGGAGAAGGACAATTATCTTCCTCACAGCCATAAAAATATCCTCCTGTTTCTGATTTAGGAAATGACCGTAAGACGAAGAGAAGAATATTTTTAACTCATCTGACGTTCATCACTCCAGGTTGCGTTTTTTTTTACGATCTGAAAACGACTAATTAAAAAAACGGCCCAAAAAGGCCATATACGTCTCCGCTCGATACTACAGCCCGGTCCATCTTACAAGAAACACAAAGATCTTCTCAGAATTTGTTCTCCCACAGCCCGAGTGTCACTGACCCAAAGTGTAAAGTGTGGACTCATCTCCGGAAGAGATGGGGGTCGGGGTGCACATTAACCGGAATCATCACCAAATGCCAATCAGCTATTTATGAAAATATTTTAATGGGATCATAAATAGCGGAAGCCAAATCCATGACCCCCTTATCCACTTCATGGAGTCTTTGAAGTTACTGATGTGTTATAATGAGGTCCTCGAGGTGATGAGCCCCTGGGGGGCAGCGTGCTGTTACCGGGGCAATAGAGAGTCCATCACCCCATATCCTGGACCTAAAAAGGACTGAAGCAAATAGCCAAAACTGGAGAAGGACAAGTGAGTGATGGAACTGGAGGAGAGTGACATGAAGAAGTGTCTTCCTCCTTCCAGATGACATAGTGATGTCCCTTCTGATGGTGTCTTAAAGGAGTATCCCCTACCACCAATCCGGATCATAAAGAGGTCACTGAACTGCTGCAGCGCTGCAAATCTTCATTATCCTTCCTCCAAAGTAGCACCTCCTACTATCAGTGCAGGGAACTGCAGGTAGTGCTGATAATCTATTGTCCTGTATCATTGGCTTCTCAGCCAAAGGGAATCGCCTAATAACACGAATAAAGAATGGAGCAGAATGTCCTCCAGGAGCCGCTTCTCCCGACCCTCCAGGAGCCGCTTCTCCCGACCCTCCAGGAGCAGATGGTGATGAGCAGAGCCTCCTCCAGCATGATGGAGCACCGGCCATAAAGGGGAGAACTAAATGGTGCAGGGAACAGAACACAGAGATTCTGGGTCCATGGCCCGGGAACAGAACACAGAGATTCTGGCTCCATGGCCCGGGAACAGAACACAGAGATTCTGGCTCCATGGCCCGGGAACAGAACACAGAGATTCTGGGTCCATGGCTCCGGGAACAGAACACAGAGATTCTGGGTCCATGGCCCGGGAACAGAACACAGAGATTCTGGGTCCATGGCTCCGGGAACAGAACACAGAGATTCTGGCTCCATGGCCCGGGAACAGAACACAGAGATTCTGGGTCCATGGCTCCGGGAACAGAACACAGAGATTCTGGGTCCATGGCTCCGGGAACAGAACACAGAGATTCTGGGTCCATGGCCCGGGAACAGAACACACAGATTCTGGGTCCATGGCCCGGGAACAGAACACAGAGATTCTGGGTCCATGGCCCGGGAACAGAACACAGAGATTCTGGGTCCATGGCTCCGGGAACAGAACACAGAGATTCTGGGTCCATGGCTCCGGGAACAGAACACAGATTCTGGGTCCATGGCTCCGGGAACAGAACACAGAGATTCTGGGTCCATGGCCCGGGAACAGAACACAGAGATTCTGGGTCCATGGCTCCGGGAACAGAACACAGAGATTCTGGGTCCATGGCTCCGGGAACAGAACACAGAGATTCTGGGTCCATGGCCCGGGAGCAGAACACAGAGATTCGGGGTCCATGGCTCCGGGAACAGAACACAGAGATTCTGGGTCCATGGCCCGGGAACAGAAAACAGAGATTCTGGGTCCATGGCCCGGGAACAGAACACAGAGATTCTGGGTCCATGGCCCGGGAACAGAACACAGAGATTCTGGGTCCATGGCTCCGGTAACAGAACACAGAGATTCTGGGTCCATGGCTCCGGGAACAGAACACAGAGATTCTGGGTCCATGGCTCCGGGAACAGAACACAGAGATTCTGGGTCCATGGCTCCGGTAACAGAACACAGAGATTCTGGGTCCATGGCCCGGGAACAGAACACAGAGATTCTGGGTCCATGGCCCGGGAACAGAACACAGAGATTCTGGGTCCATGGCCCGGGAACAGAACACAGAGATTCTGGGTCCATGGCCCGGGAACAGAACACAGAGATTCTGGGTCCATGGCCCGGGAACAGAACACAGAGATTCTGGGTCCATGGCTCCGGGAACAGAACACAGAGATTCTGGGTCCATGGCTCCGGGAACAGAACACAGAGATTCTGGGTCCATGGCCCGGAGACTCCCCGGATCTTATCCCATTGAGAACTTGTGGTCAATCATCAGGAGACGGGGGACAAACAAACACCAACACATTGTGACAGAAAGCAGCAGTGATAGTGCAGGAATGGGCGGGATCAGTCAGGACCTGGTGCAGGAGGTGAGTGAGAGCTGCCAGGGGAAGTGCAGAGGTCCTGAAGAAGAAGGAGAGGTCCTGCAGATACTGACTGGCTGCAGTAACTCCTCCTACCTGACAATAAAAGCTTCTGCTCCCCATAATATGATTGCACTTGTATCTCTGGATGTGATAAACATCTGACAGACCAGAGGGACACATCATGTGACAAGAGGGGATTGTGTCATTCTCAGGACTTATGGCCAGGACTGTATATACTGTACCCTCTGTATACAGGACTGTATATACTGTATCTCTGTATACAGGACTGTATATACTGTATCCCCTGTATACAGGACTGTAGTGAAGGTCATGCGGGGACAGTAGAGGTCATACTGACCAGTGCATGGAGAGTGGAGGACATTTGGGACCCACCCTCCACGCCCCCGGTCTCTATAGCTCTTATGGGGCCCACCCTCCACGCCCCTAGTCTCTATATCTCTTATGGGGCCCACCCTCCACGCCCCTAGTCTCTATATCTCTTATGGGGCCCACCCTCCACGCCCCTGGTCTCTATATCTCTTATGGGGCCCACCCTCCACGCCCCTGGTCTCTATATCTCTTATGGGGCCCACCCTCCACGCCCCTAGTCTCTATATCTCTTATGGGGCCCACCCTCCACGCCCCCAGTCTCTAGATCTCTTATGGGGCCCACCCTCCACGCCCCCAGTCTCTAGATCTCTTATGGGGCCCACCCTCCACGCCCCCGGTCTCTATATCTCTTATGGGGCCCACCCTCCACGCCCCTAGTCTCTATAGCTCTTATGGGGCCCACCCTCCACGCCCCTAGTCTCTATATCTCTTATGGGGCCCACCCTCCACGCCCCTAGTCTCTATATCTCTTATGGGGCCCACCCTCCACGCCCCTAGTCTCTATATCTCTTATGGGGCCCGCCCCTGGTCTCTATATCTTTATGGGGCCCACCCTCCACGCCCCTGGTCTCTATATCTCTTATGGGGCCCACCCTCCACGCCCCTAGTCTCTATATCTCTTATTGGGGCCCACCCTCCACGCCCCTAGTCTCTATATCTCTTATGGGGCCCACCCTCCACGCCCCCGGTCTCTATATCTCTTATGGGGCCCACCCTCCACGCCCCTAGTCTCTATATCTCTTATGGGGCCCACCCTCCACGCCCTAGTCTCTATATCTCTTATGGGGCCCACCCTCCACGCTCCTGGTCTCTATATCTCTTATGGGGCCCACCCTCCACGCCCCCGGTCTCTATATCTCTTATGGGGCCCACCCTCCACGCCCCCGGTCTCTATCTCTCTTATGGGACCCACCCTCCACGCCCCCGGTCTCTATATCTCTTATGGGGCCCACCCTCCACGCCCCTAGTCTCTATATCTCTTATGGGGCCCACCCTCCACGCCCCTAGTCTCTATATCTCTTATGGGGCCCACCCTCCACGCCCCTAGTCTCTATATCTCTTATGGGGCCCACCCTCCACGCCCCTGGTCTCTATATCTCTTATGGTCTCTATATCTCTTATGGGGCCCACCCTCCACGCCCCTGGTCTCTATATCTCTTATGGGGCCCACCCTCCACGCCCCTGGTCTCTATATCTCTTATGGGGCCCACCCTCCACGCCCCTGGTCTCTATATCTCTTATGGGGCCCACCCTCCACGCCCCTGGTCTCTATATCTCTTATGGGCCCACCCTCCACGCCCCTGGTCTCTATATCTCTTATGGGGCCCACCCTCCACGCCCCTAAGTCTCTATATCTCTTATGGGGCCCACCCTCCACGCCCCTAGTCTCTATATCTCTTATGGGGCCCACCCTCCACGCCCCTAGTCTCTATATCTCTTATGGGGCCCCACCCTCCACGCCCCTAGTCTCTATATCTCTTATGGGGCCCACCCTCCACGCCCCTAGTCTCTATATCTCTTATGGGGCCAACCCTCCACGCCCCTAGTCTCTATATCTCTTATGGGGCCCACCCTCCACGCCCCTGGTCTCTATATCTCTTATGGGGCCCACCCTTCACGCCCCTGGTCTCTATATCTCTTATGGGGCCCACCCTCCACGCCCCTGGTCTCTATATCTCTTATGGGGCCCGCCCTCCATGCCCCTGGTCTCTATATCTCTTATGGGGCCCGCCCCTGGTCTCTATATCTCTTATGGGGCCCACCCTCCACGCCCCCGGTCTCTATATCTCTTATGGGGCCCGCCCCTGGTCTCTATATCTCTTATGGGGCCCACCCTCCACGCCCCTGGTCTCTATATCTCTTATGGGGCCCACCCTCCACGCTCCTGGTCTCTATATCTCTTATGGGGCTCACCCTCCACGCCCCTAGTCTCTATCTCTCTTATGGGGCCCACCCTCCACGCCCCTAGTCTCTATATCTCTTATGGTCTCTATATCTCTTATGGGGCCCGCCCCTGGTCTCTATATCTCTTATGGGGCCAACCCTCCACGCCCCTGGTCTCTATATCTCTTATGGTCTCTATATCTCTTATGGGGCCCGCCCCTGGTCTCTATATCTCTTATGGGGCCAACCCTCCACGCCCCTGGTCTCTATATCTCTTATGGGGCCCACCCTCCACGCCCCTGGTCTCTATATCTCTTATGGGGCCCACCCTCCACGCCCCCGGTCTCTATATCTCTTATGGGGCCCGCCCCTGGTCTCTATATCTCTTATGGGGCCAACCCTCCACGCCCCTGGTCTCTATATCTCTTATGGGGCCCACCCTCCACGCCCCTGGTCTCTATATCTCTTATGGGGCCCACCCTCCACGCCCCCGGTCTCTATATCTCTTATGGGGCCCACCCTCCACGCCCCTAGTCTCTATATCTCTTATGGGGCCCACCCTCCACGCCCCTAGTCTCTATATCTCTTATGGGGCCCACCCTCCACGCCCCCGGTCTCTATATCTCTTATGGGGCCCGCCCTCCACGCCCCTAGTCTCTATATCTCTTATGGGGCCCACCCTCCACGCCCCTGGTCTCTATATCTCTTATGGGGCCCACCCTCCACGCCCCCGGTCTCTATATCTCTTATGGGGCCCACCCTCCACGCCCCTAGTCTCTATATCTCTTATGGGGCCCACCCTCCACGCCCCTGGTCTCTATATCTCTTATGGGGCCCACCCTCCACGCCCCTGGTCTCTATATCTCTTATGGGGCCCACCCTCCACGCCCCTGGTCTCTATATCTCTTATGGGGCCCACCCTCCACGCCCCTGGTCTCTATATCTCTTATGGGGCCAACCCTCCACGCCCCTGGTCTCTATATCTCTTATGGGGCCCACCCTCCACGCCCCTGGTCTCTATATCTCTTATGGGGCCCACCCTCCACGCCCCTGGTCTCTATATCTCTTATGGGGCCCGCCCTCCACGCCCCTGGTCTCTATATCTCTTATGGGGCCCGCCCTCCACGCCCCTGGTCTCTATATCTCTTATGGGGCCCGCCCTCCACGCCCCTGGTCTCTATATCTCTTATGGGGCCCGCCCTCCACGCCCCCGGTCTCTATATCTCTTATGGGGCCCGCCCTCCACGCCCCCGGTCTCTATATCTCTTATGGGGCCCACCCTCCACGCTCCCGGTCTCTATATCTCTTATGGGGCCCACCCTCCACGCCCCCGGTCTCTATATCTCTTATGGGGCCCACCCTCCACGCCCCCGGTCTCTATATCTCTTATGGGGCCCACCCTCCACGCCCCCGGTCTCTATATCTCTTATGGGGCCCACCCTCCACGCTCCCGGTCTCTATATCTCTTATGGGGCCCACCCTCCACGCCCCTGGTCTCTATATCTCTTATGGGCCCACCCTCCACGCCCCTGGTCTCTATATCTCTTATGGGGACTTCCTGTTTCTCCCTCTGCGCCACTTCTTCTGGTGATATATAGCATTACACATCCTATATACGCTATATTATGTTATCATACATGTCTATCCGTCCTGTGTACACACACATCACTATATCCATCCTCCATGGCGGCCTCTCCTCACACTCGTCCCCTCAGCGATGTTCCCGCCTTTTTCTGTCCGCCTCAGTCACCGCCCCAGACCTGGAACTACACTTCCCGTCAGGCCTCGCGGCGGCGCCTCGGTCACGTGGCCCCCTACAGCTGATGCTCCCGGCGTGCAGCGCGCGCGGACAGCGGGATCCGGAGCGGTGACGTCATGACCTAGGGGGATATCTGACAGGGTGACGTAATCGCGAGGGCAGTGAATGTGTATGTGGCGGCCATGAAGTGTATGTAGAGCACAGGTGAGGAGATGTGTAGTCTGGATAGGTCCCCACTTGTCTCTGTAAGGGCTAACACACCGTGAGCTGTATATAATCATTACGTCACACGTGTGGCCATTCACTCCTATACAGAAAATCCCCCCCGTACCATTGTATACGTGTAATATACGTCATAGTTACAGATGGGTTAGCATACTGCACTATGACATCACTACTGACCTCCAGGAGCCTCTGTGACATCACTACTGACCAGGAGCCTCTGTGACATCACTACCGACATCCAGGATCCTCTGTGACATCACTACCGACATCCAAGATCCTCTGTGACATCACTACTGGCCCCCAGGATCCTCTGTGACATCACTACTGGCCCCCAGGATCCTCTGTGACATCACTACTGACCCCCAGGATCCTCTGTGACATCACTACTGACCCCCAGGAGCCTCTGTGACATCACTACTGACCCCCAGGAGCCTCTGTGACATCACTACTGACCCCCAGGATCCTCTGTGACATCACTACTGGCCCCCAGGATCCTCTGTGACATCACTACTGACCCCCAGGAGCCTCTGTGACATCACTACTGACCCCCAGGAGCCTCTGTGACATCACTACTGACCCCCAGGAGCCTCTGTGACATCACTACTGACCCCCAGGAGCCTCTGTGACATCACTACTGGCCCCCAGGATCCTCTGTGACATCACTACTGATCTCCACCTGATCACAATCACTAATATGGAGGGTCTCTGTATCATGATGTAGGGGTCTTTAGCTGGTCTATATTGTTGTCCTCTCCATCTCTCACAGGGAACGTCTAGCTCCGTCTTCCTATCCTTCCGTAGGTCTCAGATGATGGAGCGGACCCCTGCGTGGATGGAGGAGTCATTGCGGAGAACGTCTGAGCTGGGCCGAGAGCTGCTGGAGCGAGCGCAGAGCAGGGACGTGGACTGGTGGTCTGTACGGGAGGGCTGCGCCCAGAGTCCGAGGATACGTCACACATGGGAGAGCCTGGAGGTGGTGAGTACATGGACAAGACTGCAAGAGGAGCCCCATCATCTACCGAGACCCCCGGAGCAAGATGAGACAGTCACTCGTGGCGTCTGAATTGCGCTTACAGTCCATTGACACAATGTTTCACAAAGCGTGAACGAGGCATCGAGATTACATCGCACACCTGCACACGTGGCCTCCATGTGGCTCAGGCATTGGTCTTGTATCCGCTGCTCCCCCCCCCCCAGGCTCGTGGTCTGTAGAGGGTGTTCTCCAGCAGGTACACACAATTTCTCATAGAGCTGGTGTTTCGTTACTTTGTGCAGGAGGAACGTCCCAGAAGCTTAGCCCAGGCCTTCAGCACCTTGTCACATTATATGTGCCAGACGACGGAGCAGTGTGAGGTAACGGTGAGGGGGGGGGGGGGGGGGGCATGTACTGAGATGTCACAGATCCTGTATTCTTCCTGTACTCAGATATTGATGTAAATTTCTTCATCTGCTAGAAGTATCACAGCCGTATCCCAGCGCAGGAGATGGACAGGAGAGAAATCCAGCACTTCTCCAGATTTCACTGCAGAAAACCTCAGCAGACGCCCCTGAGGCCTCCTCCGCCGTATCTGGTGAGTAGTGGCAGAGCCTATAGAAAGTATTCACACCGCCTGGTGCCGAGTATAAGGTGATACGGATCTGTACACAGCAGACTCTGTGGAGTTTGCAAAGGGTTTCCTCCGGGTCCTCTGGTTTCCTCCCACACTCCAAAACATACTGGTTGGTTTTTTAGCTTGTGAGCCCCATGGGGACAGGGACTGATGTGACGAGCTCTGTGCAGCGCTGCAGAATCTGTGAGCGCTATATAAATAATTAATATTATTAAAATGTGATAGACCGCAGTTATGACAGCCATGACCTCAGTATGTGACAAGGTTATGGGGTTGTGCATTGGGAAGACAGGGAAGACTTGTAATAGTTCCCCATACTCAGGGGAAGTTTTGGGGTTCTGTGGTCAGGGAGGCTTCTCCCATTGTGGGTGATGGGGCACTGACCTCCTCCATACCATCTCCTCTTATTCCCTGCAGTCATCGGCCACGGCTCCCCTGCAGTCCTCCGGGAGGAGGAGGAGAGACCCCCATGATGTGTTCATTGAAGTATCTCCAGGCACATACAGTATCTCTGCCAGTGGCCCCGACTACCAGAAGCAAAGTCACCTGGTGCACATCACCCCCGGGCAGAGCGTGGACCTGACCTTCCATGTCTGATCTGGATGTGAAGACTGATCAGTGATCTGTGCAAACTGCTAAGAAATGTGCACCATGATTGATTGAGCTACAAACGAGGGGGAATGTAACATACCCCATAATATATGCACAATTACTGGACGCGTGACCTCCTGTGACCTCCCGTGGTGTGCGCACGGCGGCTGGACGCGTGACCTCCCGTGGTGTGCGCACGGCGGCTGGACGCGTGACCTCCCGTGGTGTGCGCACGGCGGCTGGACGCGTGACCTCCCGTGGTGTGCGCACGGCGGCTGGACGCGTGACCTCCCGTGGTGTGCGCACGGCGGCTGGACGCGTGACCTCCCGTGGTGTGCGCACGGCGGCTGGACGCGTGACCTCCCGTGGTGTGCGCACGGCGGCTGGACGCGTGACCTCCCGTGGTGTGCGCACGGCGGCTGGACGCGTGACCTCCCGTGGTGTGCGCACGGCGGCTGGACGCGTGACCTCCCGTGGTGTGCGCACGGCGGCTGGACGCGTGACCTCCCGTGGTGTGCGCACGGCGGCTGGACGCGTGACCTCCCGTGGTGTGCGCACGGCGGCTGGACGCGTGACCTCCCGTGGTGTGCGCACGGCGGCTGGACGCGTGACCTCCCGTGGTGTGCGCACGGCGGCTGGACGCGTGACCTCCCGTGGTGTGCGCACGGCGGCTGGACGCGTGACCTCCCGTGGTGTGCGCACGGCGGCTGGACGCGTGACCTCCCGTGGTGTGCGCACGGCGGCTGGACGCGTGACCTCCCGTAGTTTGTACCCAGCCGGAAGTGTGATGTAACCTCTAATGTGTTGCATTGATTGAGTGATGCACCTTCATTATTCGTGGGCGTCTGTAGGATGTGACAATCCTGTGACACTTCAGCACTTTATTCTTCCAGGACCTGACTCTATAACTCTGCACCAGGAGTGTGCGCCCCCTATGAGGGTCTGCGCGGGGACTGTATCAGCTCAACATCAACTCAAATTAATCTGCAACAAATCATGAAGTTGAATGTAGACCGGACAGGATCATCTTCAGGGTACAGAAAGTTGTCTGGAGGAATAAGATGTAGTATCTGCTGCCGGACAGCAGGGGGCGCCAGCGCTTTGTGATTTTTATTTGTTTTTATTTATAATAAAGATTTTTAGCTTTTTCTGTAGTAATTGTCCCTCCTGGGGTCATCAGTCTACATGGGGAAGCTGCAGGGAGACTGTCCTCACACTGCTGTGCTCCCTGCTGTGCTCCCTGCAGTAATGCTATGGTCAATACTGATTATTTATCATAGAATGCAAAAAATTATCACATAAATCACTTCAATCAGTCCCATGTCAGCTAAATCATGTTCTTCGTGAGAGCCGTCCAGTGATTGATGGATTACCACCTCCTCCACCTAGGCCCCCCGGCTGGATGATTCCCTGTGTATAGGGACACCCCCCCCCCCCCAACTGGATGATTCCCTGTGTATAGGGGCACCCCCCCCCCTCCGGCTGGATGATTCCCTGTGTATAGGGGCACCCCCCCCCCCTCCGGCTGGATGATTCCCTGTGTATAGGGGCCCCCCGGCTGGATGATTCCCTGTGTATAGGGGCACCCCCCCCCCCAACTGGATGATTCCCTGTGTATAGGGGCACCCCCCCCCCTCCGGCTGGATGATTCCCTGTGTATAGGGGCTCCCCGGCTGGATGATTCCCTGTGTATAGGGGCTCCCCGGCTGGATGATTCCCTGTGTATAGGGGCTCCCCGGCTGGATGATTCCCTGTGTATAGGGGCTCCCCGGCTGGATGATTCCCTGTGTATAGGGGCCCCCCGGCTGGATGATTCCCTGTGTATAGGGGCTCCCCGGCTGGATGATTCCCTGTGTATAGGGGCCCCCCGGCTGGATGATTCCCTGTGTATAGGGGCTCCCCGGCTGGATGGTTCCCTGTGTTCAGGGGCTCCCCCGGCTGGATGATTCCCTGTGTATAGGGGCCCCCGGCTGGATGATTCCCTGTGTATAGGGGCTCCCCGGCTGGATGATTCCCTGTGTATAGGGGCTCCCCGGCTGGATGATTCCCTGTGTATAGGGGCTCCCCGGCTGGATGATTCCCTGTGTATAGGGGCTCCCCCCGGCTGGATGATTCCCTGTGTATAGGGGCTCCCCGGCTGGATGATTCCCTGTGTATAGGGGCTCCCCGGCTGGATGATTCCCCTGTGTATAGGGGCTCCCCCGGCTGGATGGTTCCCTGTGTATAGGGGCCCCCGGCTGGATGATTCCCTGTGTATAGGGGCTCCCCGGCTGGATGATTCCCTGTGTATAGGGGCTCCCCGGCTGGATGATTCCCTGTGTATAGGGACCCCCCGGCTGGATGATTCCCTGTGTATAGGGGCTCCCCGGCTGGATGATTCCCTGTGTATAGGGGCTCCCCGGCTGGATGATTCCCTGTGTATAGGGGCTCCCCGGCTGGATGATTCCCCTGTGTATAGGGGCTCCCCGGCTGGATGATTCCCTGTGTATAGGGGCTCCCCGGCTGGATGATTCCCTGTGTATAGGGACACCACCCCCCCCCCCTCCCTCCGGCTGGATGATTCCCTGTGTATAGGCCCCCCCCCCCCCCCCGGCTGGATGATTCCCTTTGTATAGGGGCTCTGGCTGTATAGTATATAGGGCTCTTAGGCCGGCACAGTCAGCTCTCTGTGGTGTCCGCTCCGTCCTTCTTGCTGTTCGGCTTGGAAGACTCTTTCTGCCACTTGTTTATAATGATCCTGAAATTTCCTCCTTTGCGCCTCCTGGAAACATAAAGACAGAAAGTAAAGCTAGAAGTCTGCACAGTGACCCCATATATATACCACATATATACCAACACACCCCGTGATGTATACACTGGAGCAGAGCATGCGCCACAAAGACGCTGAACCAGCAGAGAGCCGAGCACATGTGCAGCTTAGGTTGTGGCTGGAGTGTAAAGCTTGATAGGACCATGCAGACTGCAGCCAGTGCTATGTATTGTCTCTGGAGAGATGTGTAATCAGACCTCACACTGCTGTGCTCTGTGCTCTCTGCAGCCAGTGCTATGTATTGTCCCTGGAGAGATGTGTAATCAGACCTCACACTGCTGTGATCTGTGCTCTCTGCAGCCAGTGTTATGTATTGTCCCTGGAGAGATGTGTAATCAGACCTCACACTGCTGTGCTCTGTGCTCTCTGCAGCCAGTACTATGTATTGTCCCTGTAGAGATGTGTAATCAGACCTCACACTGCTGTGCTCTGTGCTCTCTGCAGCCAGTGTTATGTATTGTCCCTGGAGAGATGTGTAATCAGACCTCACACTGCTGTGCTCTGTGCTCTCTGCAGCCAGTGTTATGTATTGTCCCCGGAGAGATGTGTAATCAGACCTCACACTGCTGTGCTCTGTGCTCTCTGCAGCCAGTGTTATGTATTGTCCCTGGAGAGATGTGTAATCAGACCTCACACTGCTGTGCTCTGTGCTCTCTGCAGCCAGTGTTATGTACTGTCCCTGGAGAGATGTGTAATCATACCTCACACTGCTGTGCTCTGTGCTCTCTGCAGCCAGTGTTATATATTGTCCCTGGAGAGATGTGTAATCAGACCTCACACTGCTGTGCTCTGTGCTCTCTGCAGTCAGTGTTATGTACTGTCCCTGGAGAGATGTGTAATCAGACCTCACACTGCTGTGCTCTGTGCTCTCTGCAGCCAGTGTTATGTATTGTCCCTGGAGAGATGTGTAATCAGACCTCACACTGCTATGCTCTGTGCTCTCTGCAGCCAGTGTTATGTATTGTCCCTGGAGAGATGTGTTATCATACCTCACACTGCTGTGCACTGTGCTCTCTGCAGCCAGTGTTATGTATTATCCCTGGAGAGATGTGTAATCAGACCTCACACTACTGTGCTCTGTGCTCTCTGCAGCCAGTGTTATGTATTGTCCCTGGAGATATGTGTAATCAGACCTCACACTGCTGTGCTCTGTGCTCTCTGCAGCCAGTGCTATGTATTGTCCCTGCAGAGATGTGTAATCAGACCTCACACTGCTGTGCTCTGTGCTCTCTGCAGCCAGTGTTATGTATTATCCCTGGAGAGATGTGTAATCAGACCTCACACTACTGTGCTCTGTGCTCTCTGCAGCCAGTGTTATGTATTGTCCCTGGAGATATGTGTAATCAGACCTCACACTGCTGTGCTCTGTGCTCTCTGCAGCCAGTGCTATGTATTGTCCCTGCAGAGATGTGTAATCAGACCTCACACTGCTGTGCTCTGTGCTCTCTGCAGCCAGTGTTATGTATTGTCCCTGGAGAGATGTGTTATCATACCTCACACTGCTGTGCTCTGTGCTCTCTGCAGCCAGTGTTATGTATTGTCCCTGGAGAGATGTGTAATCAGACCTCACACTGCTGTGCTCTGTGCTCTCTGCAGCCAGTGTTATGATAACACATCTCTCCAGGGACCATACATAACACTGGCTGCAGAGAGCACAGAGCACAGCAGTGTGAGGTATGATAACACATCTCTCCAGGGACAATACATACCTCACACTGCTGTGCTCTGTGCTCTCTGCAGCCAGTGTTATGTATGGTCCCTGGAGAGATGTGTAATCAGACCTCACACTGCTGTGCTCTGTGCTCTCTGCAGCCAGTGTTATGTACTGTCCCTGGAGAGATGTGTAATCAGACCTCACACTGCTGTTCTCTGTGCTCTCTGCAGCCAGTGTTATGTATTGTCCCTGGAGAGATGGGTAATCAGACCTCACACTGCTGTGCTCTGTGCTCTCTGCAGCCAGTGTTATGTACTGTCCCTGGAGAGATGTGTAATCAGACCTCACACTGCTGTGCTCTGTGCTCTCTGCAGCCAGTGTTATGTATTGTCCCTGGAGAGATGTGTAATCAGACCTCACACTGCTGTGCTCTGTGCTCTCTGCAGCCAGTGTTATGTATGGTCCCTGGAGAGATGTGTAATCAGACCTCACACTGCTGTGCTCTCTGCAGCCAGTGTTATGTACTGTCCCTGGAGAGATGTGTAATCAGACCTCACACTGCTGTGCTCTGTGCTCTCTGCAGCCAGTGTTATGTATTGTCCCTGGAGAGATGTGTAATCAGACCTCACACTGCTGTGCTCTGTGCTCTCTGCAGCCAGTGTTATGTATGGTCCCTGGAGAGATGTGTAATCAGACCTCACACTGCTGTGCTCTCTGCAGCCAGTGTTATGTACTGTCCCTGGAGAGATGTGTAATCAGACCTCACACTGCTGTGCTCTGTGCTTTCTGCAGCCAGTGTTATGTATTGGTCCGTGGAGAGATGTCTAATCAGACCTCACACTGCTGTGTTCTGTGCTCTCTGCAGCCAGTGTTATGTATTGTCCCTGGAGAGATGTGCAATCAGACCTCACACTGCTGTGCTCTGTGCTCTCTGCAGCCAGTGTTATGTATTGTCCCTGGAGAGATGTGTAATCAGACCTCACACTGCTGTACTCTGTGCTCTCTGCAGCCAGTGTTATGTACTGTCCCTGGAGAGATGTGTAATCAGACCTCACACTGCTGTGCTCTGTGCTCTCTGCAACCAGTGTTATGTACTGTCCCTGGAGAGATGTGTAATCAGACCTCACACTGCTGTGCTCTGTGCTCTCTGCAGCCAGTGTTATGTATTGTCCCTGGAGAGATGTGTAATCAGACCTCACACTGCTGTGCTCTGTGCTCTCTGCAGCCAGTGTTAAGTATTGTCCCTGGAGAGATGTGTAATCAGACCTCACACTGCTGTGCTCTGTGCTCTCTGCAGCCAGTGTTAAGTATTGTCCCTGGAGAGATGTGTAATCAGACCTCACACTGCTGTGCTCTGTGCTCTCTGCAGCCAGTGTTATGTATTGTCCCTGGAGAGATGTGTAATCAGATCTCACACTGCTGTGCTCTGTGCTCTCTGCAGCCAGTGTTATGTATTGTCCCTGGAGAGATGTGTAATCAGACCTCACACTGCTGTGCTCTGCAGCCAGTGTTATGTATTGTACCTGGAGAGATGTGTATCAGACCTCACACTGCTGTGCTCTGTGCTCTCTGCAGTCAGTGTTATGTACTGTCCCTTGAGAGATGTGTAATCATACCTCACACTGCTGTGCTCTGTGCTCTCTGCAGCCAGTGTTATGTATTGTCCCTGGAGAGATGTGTAATCAGACCTCACACTGCTGTGCTCTGTGCTCTCTGCAGCCAGTGTTATGTATTGTCCCTGGAGAGATGTGTAATCAGATCTCACACTGCTGTGCTCTGTGCTCTCTGCAGCCAGTGTTATGTATTGTCCCTGGAGAGATGTGTAATCAGACCTCACACTGCTGTGCTCTGTGCTCCCTGAAGCCAGTGTTATGTATTGTCCATGGAGAGATGTGTAATCAGACCTCACACTGCTGTGCTCTGTGCTCTCTGCAGCCAGTGTTATGTATTGTCCCTGGAGAGATGTGTAATCAGACCTCACACTGCTGTGCTCTGCAGCCAGTGTTATGTATTGTACCTGGAGAGATGTGTAATCAGACCTCACACTGCTGTGCTCTGTGCTCTCTGCAGTCAGTGTTATGTACTGTCCCTGGAGAGATGTGTAATCATACCTCACACTGCTGTGCTCTGTGCTCTCTGCAGCCAGTGTTATGTATTGTCCCTGGAGAGATGTGTAATCAGACCTCACACTGCTGTGCTCTGTGCTCTCTGCAGCCAGTGTTATGTATTGTCCCTGGAGAGATGTGTAATCAGATCTCACACTGCTGTGCTCTGTGCTCTCTTCAGCCAGTGTTATGTATTGTCCCTGGAGAGATGTGTAATCAGACCTCACACTGCTGTGCTCTGTGCTCCCTGCAGCCAGTGTTATGTATTGTCCATGGAGAGATGTGTAATCAGACCTCACACTGCTGTGCTCTGTGCTCCCTGCAGCCAGTGTTATGTATTGTCCATGGAGAGATGTGTAATCAGACCTCACACTGCTGTGCTCTGTGCTCTCTGCAGCCAGTGTTATGTACTGTCCCTGGAGAGATGTGTAATCAGACCTCACACTGCTGTGCTCTGTGCTCTCTGCAGCCAGTGTTATGTACTGTCCCTGGAGAGATGTGTAATCAGACCTCACACTGCTGTGCTCTGTGCTCTCTGCAGCCAGTGTTATGTATTGTCCATGGAGAGATGTGTAATCAGACCTCACACTGCTGTGCTCTGTGCTCTCTGCAGCCAGTGTTATGTATTGTCCCTGGAGAGATGTGTAATCAGACCTCACACTGCTGTGCTCTGTGCTCTCTGCAGCCAGTGTTATGTATTGTCCCTGGAGAGATGTGTAATCAGATCTCACACTGCTGTGCTCTGTGCTCTCTTCAGCCAGTGTTATGTATTGTCCCTGGAGAGATGTGTAATCAGACCTCACACTGCTGTGCTCTGTGCTCCCTGCAGCCAGTGTTATGTATTGTCCATGGAGAGATGTGTAATCAGACCTCACACTGCTGTGCTCTGTGCTCCCTGCAGCCAGTGTTATGTATTGTCCATGGAGAGATGTGTAATCAGACCTCACACTGCTGTGCTCTGTGCTCTCTGCAGCCAGTGTTATGTATTGTCCCTGGAGAGATGTGTAATCAGACCTCACACTGCTGTGCTCTGCAGCCAGTGTTATGTATTGTACCTGGAGAGATGTGTAATCAGACCTCACACTGCTGTGCTCTGTGCTCTCTGCAGTCAGTGTTATGTACTGTCCCTGGAGAGATGTGTAATCATACCTCACACTGCTGTGCTCTGTGCTCTCTGCAGCCAGTGTTATGTATTGTCCCTGGAGAGATGTGTAATCAGACCTCACACTGCTGTGCTCTGTGCTCTCTGCAGCCAGTGTTATGTATTGTCCCTGGAGAGATGTGTAATCAGATCTCACACTGCTGTGCTCTGTGCTCTCTTCAGCCAGTGTTATGTATTGTCCCTGGAGAGATGTGTAATCAGACCTCACACTGCTGTGCTCTGTGCTCCCTGCAGCCAGTGTTATGTATTGTCCATGGAGAGATGTGTAATCAGACCTCACACTGCTGTGCTCTGTGCTCCCTGCAGCCAGTGTTATGTATTGTCCATGGAGAGATGTGTAATCAGACCTCACACTGCTGTGCTCTGTGCTCTCTGCAGCCAGTGTTATGTACTGTCCCTGGAGAGATGTGTAATCAGACCTCACACTGCTGTGCTCTGTGCTCTCTGCAGCCAGTGTTATGTATTGTCCCTGGAGAGATGTGTAATCAGACCTCACACTGCTGTGCTCTGTGCTCTCTGCAGCCAGTGTTATGTATTGTCCCTGGAGAGATGTGTAATCAGGCCTCACACTGCTGTGCTCT
Organism: Engystomops pustulosus; assembly: GCF_040894005.1. Taxonomy (NCBI): domain Eukaryota; kingdom Metazoa; phylum Chordata; class Amphibia; order Anura; family Leptodactylidae; genus Engystomops; species Engystomops pustulosus. Next base: position 182,755,083 of record NC_092417.1, on the reverse strand, counting down.
GTGCTCTATGCAGCCAGTGTTATGTACTGTCCCTGGAGAGGTGTGTAATCAGACCTCACACTGCTGTGCTCTGTGCTCTCTGCAGCCAGTGTTATGTATTGTCCCTGGAGAGATGTGTAATCAGACCTCACACTGCTGTGCTCTGTGCTCTCTGCAGCCAGTGTTATGTATTGTCCCTGGAGAGATGTGTAATCAGATCTCACACTGCTGTGCTCTGTGCTCTCTGCAGCCAGTGTTATGTATTGTACCTGGAGAGATGTGTAATCAGACCTCACACTGCTGTGCTCTGTGCTCTCTGCAGCCAGTGTTATGTATTATCCCTGGAGAGATGTGTAATCAGACCTCACACTGCTGTGCTCTGTGCAGCCAGTGTTATGTATTGTCCCTGGAGAGATGTGTAATCAGACCTCACACTGCTGTGCTCTGTGCTCCCTGCAGCCAGTGTTATGTATTATCCCTGGAGAGGTGTGTAATCAGACCTCACACTGCTGTGCTCTGTGCTCTCTGCAGCCAGTGTTATGTATAGTCCCTGGAGAGATGTGTAATCAGACCTCACACTGCTGTGCTCTGTGCTCTCTGCATCCAGTGTTATGTATTGTCCCTGGAGAGATGGGTAATCAGACCTCACACTGCTGCGCTCTGTGCTCTCTGCAGCCAGTGTTATGCATTGTCCCTGGAGAGGTGTGTAATCAGACCTCACACTGCTGTGCTCTGTGCTCTCTGCAGCCAGTGTTATGTACTGTCCCTGGAGAGATGTGTAATCAGACCTCACACTGCTGTGCTCTGTGCTCTCTGCAGCCAGTGTTATGTACTGTCCCTGGAGAGATGTGTAATCAGACCTCACACTGCTGTGCTCTGTGCTCTCTGCAGCCAGTGTTATGTATTGTCCCTGGAGAGATGTGTAATCAGACCTCACACTGCTGTGCTCTGTGCTCTCTGCAGCCAGTGTTATGTATTGTCCCTGGAGAGATGTGTAATCAGACCTCACACTGCTGTGCTCTGTGCTCTCTGCAGCCAGTGTTATGTACTGTCCCTGGAGAGATGTGTAATCAGACCTCACACTGCTGTGCTCTGTGCTCTCTGCAGCCAGTGTTATGCATTGTCCCTGGAGAGGTGTGTAATCAGACCTTTGTGTGTGTTGTTAGTAGCAGCAGGACTGTGTGTGGATTCCTATGAGCACTGCATGCTGGGTATAGTAAGAGGTTCTGGCCTCTCATATCCGGAGGGGAGTTCTGTTGTGAAGTCCCCTCCTCCCTGATTTGTCTCTCGGGTCCTCGGCAGCAGGTCCTGGCACAGTCTCAGCTACTGCTAGGTACTATGGGTGCAGGGACTGAGCTTAGCTCTGCTTTTTTAGGGACTCCCTGGTGTCTGGATGTTCTTTCCACATCGGCTGTAGAACGGAAGCTCTTGGGTAGGGATTGGCCAAATCTCCTAATGTTATCCCGACATGGGACGTATATGGCGTCATGCATAGGATTGGGCTTTGGAGGAACATTCTGCGGTCATAATAACACCAATCTCTCTCCTCTACCACTCAATGCAGCCGCCAGGCTCATCTATCAGACCAAACGCTACACAGACGCCTCCAGTCACTGCACTGGTTTCCTGTCTCCTACCAAATACAGTATAAAATAATCACCCCCATCCACAAAGCTCTGCACAGTGCTGCACCTCCCTACCTCTCATCTCAGTCGCCCTTCCCGTGCTCTTCCATCTGCCAGTGATATTAGCACGTCTCCAGGACTTCTCCCGGGCTGCACCAATTCTCTGGAATGACCTTCCCAAGACTAATCAGACTAATAACCAACCTCCAAGGTCAGCTCACACCTGCTGACAGGAGCCCTTTCATATCTCTGCTTGCTGTCAGTGAATGCAGGTATTGTCCCTCACCATGTGGTTGCGTTCTCTCTGCTCGTTGGCCACACACTTGTCGTATTCCCTCTGGTCGATCCTCTCCCGGACCTTCCTCAGATGTCCGAGCCGCCGCTCTTCCTTCTTCTTCTCCTCGGTGGCCATGGTCTGGTGGCGGTCGCTGCGCTCCTCTTGTGTCGCCATCTTAGTTTTCATGACATTGATATTTCGGGCCTGAGCGTCCTTCAGCTTCTGCTCCTCGTTCTGCAGTCGCTGAAGGGTCTTCAACCTGTGGGAACATACAAAGACCTGTGTATAAGGATCATGTACACTGTATACAGGATCCCTGCACCTCTGTATAAGGATCATATACTGTGTATACAGGATCAGACCTGTGTATTATATACAAGACCTGTGTATAAGGATCAGACCTGTGTATTATATACAAGACCTGTGTATAAGGATCATGTACACTGTATACAGGATCCCTGCACCTCTGTATAAGGATCATATACTGTGTATTATATACAAGACCTGTGTATAAGGATCAGACCTGTGTATTATATACAAGACCTGTGTATAAGGATCAGACCTGTGTATTATATACAAGACCTGTGTACAAGGATCAGACCTGTGTATTATATACAAGACCTGTGTATAAGGATCAGACCTGTGTATTATATACAAGACCTGTGTATAAGGATCAGACCTGTGTATTATATACAAGACCTGTGTATAAGGATCAGACCTGTGTATTATATACAAGACCTGTGTATAAGGATCAGACCTGTGTATTATATACAAAACCTGTGTATAAGGATCAGACCTGTGTATTATATACAAGACCTGTGTATAAGGATCAGACCTGTGTATTATATACAAGACCTGTGTATAAGGATCAGACCTGTGTATTATATACAAGACCTGTGTATAAGGATCAGACCTGTGTATTATATACAAGACCTGTGTATAAGGATCAGACCTGTGTATTATATACAAGACCTGTGTATAAGGATCAGAACTGTGTATTATATACAAGACCTGTGTATAAGGATCAGACCTGTGTATAAGGATCAGACCTGTGTATAAGGATCAGACCTGTGTATAAGGATCAGACCTGTGTATAAGGATCAGACCTGTGTATAAGGATCAGACCTGTGTATAAGGATCAGACCTGTGTATAAGGATCAGACCTGTGTATTATATAAAAGACCTGTGTATAAGGATCAGACCTGTGTATAAGGATCAGACCTGTGTATTATATACAAGACCTGTGTATACAGGATCAGACCTGTGTATTATATACAAGACCTGTGTATAAGGATCAGACCTGTGTATTATATACAAGACCTGTGTATAAGGATCAGACCTGTGTATTATATACAAGACCTGTGTATAAGGATCAGAACTGTGTATTATATACAAGACCTGTGTATAAGGATCAGACCTGTGTATAAGGATCAGACCTGTGTATAAGGATCAGACCTGTGTATAAGGATCAGACCTGTGTATAAGGATCAGACCTGTGTATAAGGATCAGACCTGTGTATAAGGATCAGACCTGTGTATAAGGATCTGACCTGTGTATTATATACATGACCTGTGTATAAGGATCTGTCTGTGTATTATATACAAGACCTGTGTATAAGGATCTGTCTGTGTATTATATACAAGACCTGTGTATTATCTACAAGACCTGTGTATTATATACAAGACCTGTGTATTATATACAAGACCTGTGTATAAGGATCAGACCTGTGTATTATATACATGACCTGTGTATAAGGATCTGTCTGTGTATTATATACAAGACCTGTGTATAAGGATCAGACCTGTGTATAAGGATCAGACCTGTGTATTATATACAAGACCTGTGTATTATATACAAGACCTGTGTATTATATACAAGACCTGTGTATAAGGATCAGACCTGTGTATAAGGATCTGTCTGTGTATTACACACCTATGAGCTTCCTGGCTGCCGCTGTATTTCTCTCCGGCTTCTTTCTCCCTCTTTTGTTCCCATTCCAGATGTTTGATTTTCTTCTGCTGCTGCCGATCCTCCGTCTCCTTCTTCTTCTGCAGCTTCACAACTTCTGACTCCCCGAGACGCTCAACAGCGGGAGACGCCTGGTCCTAAGAGAGAGATAGTAACCATAACATTCCTTTATAGGCGCCGCTGCTCTCTAGTGATGGATAGGCTGTATTCTCAGTGATGGCACCGCTGCTCTCTAGTGATGGATAGGCTGTATTCTCAGTGATGTCACCGCTGCTCTCTAGTGATGGATAGGCTGTATTCTCAGTGATGGCACCGCTGCTCTCTAGTGATGGATAGGCTGTATTCTCAGTGATGGCACCGCTGCTCTCTAGTGAGGGATAGGCTGTATTCTCAGTGATGGCACCGCTGCTCTCTAGTGATGGATAGGCTGTATTCTCAGTGATGGCACCGCTGCTCTCTAGTGATGGATAGGCTGTATTCTCAGTGATGGCACCGCTGCTCTCTAGTGATGGATAAGCTGTATTCTCAGTGATGGCACCGCTGCTCTCTAGTGATGGATAGGCTGTATTCTCAGTGATGGCACCGCTGCTCTCTAGTGATGGATAGGCTGTATTCTCAGTGATGGCACCGCTGCTCTCTAGTGATGGATAGGCTGTATTCTCAGTGATGGCACCGCTGCTCTCTAGTGATGGATAGGCTGTATTCTCAGTGATGGCACCGCTGCTCTCTAGTGATTGATAGGCTGTATTCTCAGTGATGGCACCGCTGCTCTCTAGTGATGGATAGGCTGTATTCTCAGTGATGACACCGCTGCTCTCTAGTGATGGATAGGCTGTATTCTCAGTGATGGCACCGCTGCTCTCTAGTGATGGATAGGCTGTATTCTCAGTGATGGCACCGCTGCTCTCTAGTGATGGATAGGCTGTATTCTCAGTGATGTCACCGCTGCTCTCTAGTGATGGATAGGCTGTATTCTCAGTGATGGCACCGCTGCTCTCTAGTGATGGATAGGCTGTATTCTCAGTGATGGCACCGCTGCTCTCTAGTGATGGATAGGCTGTATTCTCAGTGATGGCACCGCTGCTCTCTAGTGATGGATAGGCTTATTCTCAGTGATTGCACCGCTGCTCTCTAGTGATGGATAGGCTGTATTCTCAGTGATGGCACCGCTGCTCTCTAGTGATGGATAGGCTGTATTCTCAGTGATGGCACCGCTGCTCTCTAGTGATGGATAGGCTGTATTCTCAGTGATGGCACCGCTGCTCTCTAGTGATGGATAGGCTGTATTCTCAGTGATGGCACCGCTGCTCTCTAGTGATGGATAGGCTTATTCTCAGTGATTGCACCGCTGCTCTCTAGTGATGGATAGGCTGTATTCTCAGTGATGGCGCCGCTGCTCTCTAGTGATGGATAGGCTGTATTCTCAGTGATGGCACCGCTGCTCTCTAGTGATGGATAGGCTGTATTCTCAGTGATGGCACCGCTGCTCTCTAGTGATGGATAGCCTGTATTCTCAGAGATGGCACCGCTGCTCTCTAGTGATGGATAGGCTGTATTCTCAGAGATGGCACCGCTGCTCTCTAGTGATGGATAGGCTGTATTCTCAGTGATGACACCGCTGCTCTCTAGTGATGGATAGGCTGTATTCTCAGTGATGGCACCGCTGCTCTCTAGTGATGGATAGGCTGTATTCTCAGTGATGGCGCCGCTGCTCTCTAGTGATGGATAGGCTGTATTCTCAGTGATGGCACCGCTGCTCTCTAGTGATGGATAGGCTGTATTCTCAGTGATGTCACCGCTGCTCTCTAGTGATGGATAGGCTGTATTCTCAGAGATGGCACCGCTGCTCTCTAGTGATGGATAGGCTGTATTCTCAGTGATGGCGCCGCTGCTCTCTAGTGATGGATAGGCTGTATTCTCAGTGATGGCGCCGCTGCTCTCTAGTGATGGATAGGCTGTATTCTCAGTGATGACACCGCTGCTCTCTAGTGATGGATAGGCTGTATTCTCAGTGATGACACCGCTGCTTTCTAGTGATGGATAGGCTGTATTCTCAGTGATGGCACCGCTGCTCTCTAGTGATGGATAGGCTGTATTCTCAGAGATGGCACCGCTGCTCTCTAGTGATGGATAGGCTGTATTCTCAGTGATGGCGCCGCTGCTCTCTAGTGATGGATAGGCTGTATTCTCAGTGATGGCGCCGCTGCTCTCTAGTGATGGATAGGCTGTATTCTCAGTGATGACACCGCTGCTCTCTAGTGATGGATAGGCTGTATTCTCAGTGATGGCACCGCTGCTCTCTAGTGATGGATAGGCTGTATTCTCAGTGATGGCACCGCTGCTCTCTAGTGATGGATAGGCTGTATTCTCAGTGATGGCGCCGCTGCTCTCTAGTGATGGATAGGCTGTATTCTCAGTGATGGCACCGCTGCTCTCTAGTGATGGATAGGCTGTATTCTCAGTGATGGCACCGCTGCTCTCTAGTGATGGATAGGCTGTATTCTCAGTGATGGCACCGCTGCTCTCTAGTGATGGATAGGCTGTATTCTCAGTGATGACACCGCTGCTCTCTAGTGATGGATAGGCTGTATTCTCAGTGATGGCACCGCTGCTCTCTAGTGATGGATAGGCTGTATTCTCAGTGATGGCACCGCTGCTCTCTAGTGATGGATAGGCTGTATTCTCAGTGATGGCGCCGCTGCTCTCTAGTGATGGATAGGCTGTGGTAATGTCAGCGCCCGGTCGCTAATATACAGTATAATATTTCCTGATTACTTACTTTTAGGGAAGGATTGAAATCCGTATGCACCAGAACATCTCTCATAGTCAGGCGTCTGGATGGCGAGTCTGAAATGGTCTCGAATAAAGCGCTCTGATTGGATGCGCCGTACAGGTCAGACAGGGTGGCGACCTTTGACCCTGCAGTCGCTGATTTATTCTTTGATTTCATTATTCCTGTAGGAGACAGAGATATTTCTATAGAACATTCCGAGATGTCCCGGGGTCACAGTAACCGTTCATCTCTGCAGCTGATTCATTATATTTCAGGATCTCTGCTTGCTGAACTCCTGCTCACATTGTATGTTTTTTACCCTGACTATAAAACGAGTTCTCACAGTTGAGGGTTTGGTACAATGTATCAGTACAAGTCACTTTTGTTACATTGCATAGAGGACGCACCTCTACCTCTGGCCCTAAGGTGTTGCTACAATGTATCAGCGGAGGTAAATGGAAGCAGTAGTTTATCTTTTGGTAAATTGTACATTGTTACAAAGCCTCAGCAGTGGATGGAGGGACATGTTTATAGGGCGGGGGTCAGTACCTGGCTTGCGGTAGAAGGGCTCGGGTTGGCTCCTCTTCCAGTACTTCCATTCGGGCCGGTCACTGAGGTCCGTTTTGGTCTTCTCCCACAGACTGGAGTCGGTGTTGACGGCGCTGTCCACCATGGTGCTCTGCGTGGTCCTGGATAGACGGGTCTCATCATCACTCTCATCATCCGAGGACTCGTTGCCTTCGGTCTGGGAGGAGGATGATGAGTAGCGCCGCTCCCTGAGCCTCTCCGCCTTCATCTTCAGGGTTGAGATTAGTTCTTCGCCATTGGGTTCCTCCTTCCCCGGGACGTAGACCGTGGTCCTGGGTGATAGGGACCACCAGTCCTGGCACTTGGGGTCGTGGCAGCAGGTACATATGGAGTGTGTGGGGGAGCAGCAGTGGGGGAGGTGTGAGTGGGCGTGTCTGTGGATGTGGTGGGCGGAGCATGTGGTGATTGGCGCGGTGCTGCAGCGCTCACGGATCACGTACGTGCTGCTGCTTCCCGCGGTATCCTGCTCGTACAGGCGGCTGCTGATCGGGCGCTGAAGGCCGTCTACAATCCGGTGGTGAGCCGAGGGCGAGATCCACACCGCCAGCTTCAGCGCGACCGTAGATTTCTTCCCATTCCAAAAACGAATTGTCAGCTCTTCATCCTCCGCGGCTGCGGGAAATAATCAGAGATATTTGTGTGATGCTAAAAGATATCCATCTATCCTTTCCTGGGCTTCTGCTTCACTTACTCAGAATTCAACTTAAAACTAATACCAAATAGCTGAGGGTTTGTTACAGTGTATCACCGTGGATCTGTGAGCTGAGCACTTGAGCCACACCGATTAAATTTCAGCTTTGTTTCAATGTGTCGTTGCAGGACACAGACACAAGCCTCAGGTCTATGATGTCTAGCTCACAGATGATTGGCTGGAAAGAATACAGACAACTGTAGCAAACCCTCAGCTGTGATGTAGGTCTATAGAGAAGGATTTGTCTCAGCATAGGCTCTTATTGGTTTTACACTGTATAGGGTTAAGTGTCAGGCAGGTGGGGGCCCCTAGCAAATGCCCCCCAAGGTCCAATAAGTGAATGCAGCCCCGATGCATCTATAACCCACAGTGGCCGCGCCCGGTACCTCGTAGCGGATCTCTAGTCTCCAGGCCCAGGAGCACGGTCCCGGGTCCGTATCGAGTCGTCTGCGGTTCCCAAGGGGCGAGGACGTTGTCTCCGGGTACAATGCAGCGTCTCAGCGCCTCCTCGTACTGGATGATGTCACTCGCTCGCGTCTTCTGTAACATGGAGGGGAAGCGCTCGCCCCCCACACACGGCTCCCGAAACTCCACCAGGAACACCCCGGGCTCCTCCTGATGTGACGGAAAAATATCAAACATTTTAAAAACAAAATGAAGGAAATTTCAGGTGGAGCAGCAAATACATTAATGCACCAGAGACAACAGCGTCTGCACCCTACCTCATCCCTCACCGCTCCCACATAGTAGAAGCCGTCAGCATCTCTCCTCGCCAGCACTGTCCCCCGTCTAATGATTGATGTCACACATGGAAAGGAGGGGGACGCTGTCATCTGTCTACACGTCACCCTGGTGTAATGAGGATAGTGACCAGCAAGAGAGCAACTGCAGGAAGAAGAGTATAACTAGTATAATACTGCCCCCTATGTACAGGAATATAACTACTATAATACTGCCCCCCATGTACAAGAATATAACTACTATAATACTGCCTCCTATGTACAGGGATATAACTACTATAATACTGCCTCCTATGTACAGGGATATAACTACTATAATACTGCCCCCCATGTACAAGAATATAACTACTATAATACTGCCCCCTATGTACAGGAATATAACTACTATAATACTGCCCCCTATGTACAGGAATATAACTGCTATAATACTGCCCCCTATGTACAGGAATATAACTACTATAATACTGCCCCCTATGTACAAGAATATAACTACTATAATACTGCCCCCTATGTACAGGAATATAACTACTATAATACTGCCCCCTATGTACAGGAATATAACTACTATAATACTGCCCTCTATGTACAGGAATATAACTACTATAATACTGCCCCCCATGTACAGGAATATAACTACTATAATACTGCCCCCTATGTACAAGAATATAACTACTATAATACTGCCCCCTATGTACAGGAATATAACTACTATAATACTGCCCCCTATGTACAAGAATATAACTACTATAATACTGCCCCCTATGTACAGGAATATAACTACTATAATACTGCCCCCTATGTACAGGAATATAACTACTATAATACTGCCCCCTATGTACAGGAATATAACTACTATAATACTGCCCCCTATGTACAGGAATATAACTACTATAATACTGCCCCCTATGTACAGGAATATAACTACTATAATACTGCCCCCTATGTACAGGAATATAACTACTATAATACTGCCCCCTATGTACAGGAATATAACTACTATAATACTGCCCCCTATGTACAGGAATATAACTACTATAATACTGCCCCCTATGTACAGGAATATAACTACTATAATACTGCCCCCTATGTACAAGAATATAACTACTATAATACTGCCCCCTATGTACAGGAATATAACTACTATAATACTGCCCCCTATGTACAGGAATATAACTACTATAATACTGCTCCCTATGTACAGGAATATAACTACTATAATACTGCCCCCTATGTACAAGAATATAACTACTATAATACCGCCCCCTATGTACAGGAATATAACTACTATAATACCGCCCCCTATGTACAGGAATATAACTACTATAATACTGCCCCCTATGTACAGGAATATAACTACTATAATACCGCCCCCTATGTACAGGAATATAACTACTATAATACTGCTCCCTATGTACAGGAATATAACTACTATAATACTGCCCCCTATGTACAGGAATATAACTACTATAATACTGCCCCCTATGTACAGGAATATAACTACTATAATACCGCCCCCTATGTACAGGAATATAACTAGTATAATACTGCCCCCTATGTACAGGAATATAACTACTATAATACCGCCCCCTATGTACAGGAATATAACTACTATAATACCGCCCCCTATGTACAAGAATATAACTACTAAAATACTGCCCCCTATGTACAGGAATATAACTACTATAATACCGCCCCCTATGTACAAGAATATAACTACTAAAATACTGCCCCCTATGTACAAGAATATAACTACTATAATACTGCCCCCTATGTACAGGAATATAACTACTATAATACTGCCCCCTATGTACAGGAATATAACTACTATAATACTGCCCCCTATGTACAGGAATATAACTACTATAATACTGCCCCCTATGTACAGGGATATAACTACTATAATACTGCCCCCTATGTAGAGGAATATAACTACATAATACTGCCCCCTATGTACAAGAATATAACTACTATAATACTGCTCCCTATGTACAGGAATATAACTACTATAATACTGCCCCCTATGTACAGGAATATAACTACTATAATACTGCCCCTATGTACAAGAATATAACTACTATAATACTGCCCCCTATGTACAGGAATATAACTACTATAATACTGCTCCCTATGTACAGGAATATAACTACTATAATACTGCCCCCTATGTACAGGAATATAACTACTATAATACTGCCCCCTATGTACAGGAATATAACTACTATAATACTGCCCCCTATGTACAGGAATATAACTACTATAATACTGCCCCCTATGTACAAGAATATAACTACTATAATCCTGCCCTCTATGTACAGGAATATAACTACTATAATACTGCTCCCTATGTACAGGAATATAACTAGTATAATACTGCCCCCTATGTACAGGAATATAACTACTATAATACTACCCCCTATGTACAGGAATATAACTACTATAATACTGCCCCCTATGTACAGGAATATAACTAGTATAATACTGCCCCCTATGTACAGGAATATAACTACTATAATACTACCCCCTATGTACAGGAATATAACTACTATAATACTACCCCCTATGTACAGGAATATAACTACTATAATACTGCTCCCTATGTACAGGAATATAACTAGTATAATACTGCCCCCTATGTACAGGAATATAACTACTATAATACTGCCCCCTATGTACAAGAATATAACTACTGCTCTCTAGTGATGGATAGGCTGTATTCTCAGTGATGGTACCGCTGCTCTCTAGTGATGGATAGGCTGTATTCTCAGTGATGGCACCGCTGCTCTCTAGTGATGGATAGGCTGTATTCTCAGTGATGGCGCCGCTGCTCTCTAGTGACGGATAGGCTGTATTCTCAGTGATGGCACCGCTGCTCTCTAGTGATGGATAGGCTGTATTCTCAGTGATGGCGCCGCTGCTCTCTAGTGATGGATAGGCTGTGGTAATGTCAGCGCCCGGTCGCTAATATACAGTATAATATTTCCTGATTACTTACTTTTAGGGAAGGATTGAAATCCGTATGCACCAGAACATCTCTCATAGTCAGGCGTCTGGATGGCGAGTCTGAAATGGTCTCGAATAAAGCGCTCTGATTGGATGCGCCGTACAGGTCAGACAGGGTGGCGACCTTTGACCCTGCAGTCGCTGATTTATTCTTTGATTTCATTATTCCTGTAGGAGACAGAGATATTTCTATAGAACATTCCGAGATGTCCCGGGGTCACAGTAACCGTTCATCTCTGCAGCTGATTCATTATATTTCAGGATCTCTGCTTGCTGAACTCCTGCTCACATTGTATGTTTTTTACCCTGACTATAAAACGAGTTCTCACAGTTGAGGGTTTGGTACAATGTATCAGTACAAGTCACTTTTGTTACATTGCATAGAGGACGCACCTCTACCTCTGGCCCTAAGGTGTTGCTACAATGTATCAGCGGAGGTAAATGGAAGCAGTAGTTTATCTTTTGGTAAATTGTACATTGTTACAAAGCCTCAGCAGTGGATGGAGGGACATGTTTATAGGGCGGGGGTCAGTACCTGGCTTGCGGTAGAAGGGCTCGGGTTGGCTCCTCTTCCAGTACTTCCATTCGGGCCGGTCACTGAGGTCCGTTTTGGTCTTCTCCCACAGACTGGAGTCGGTGTTGACGGCGCTGTCCACCATGGTGCTCTGCGTGGTCCTGGATAGACGGGTCTCATCATCACTCTCATCATCCGAGGACTCGTTGCCTTCGGTCTGGGAGGAGGATGATGAGTAGCGCCGCTCCCTGAGCCTCTCCGCCTTCATCTTCAGGGTTGAGATTAGTTCTTCGCCATTGGGTTCCTCCTTCCCCGGGACGTAGACCGTGGTCCTGGGTGATAGGGACCACCAGTCCTGGCACTTGGGGTCGTGGCAGCAGGTACATATGGAGTGTGTGGGGGAGCAGCAGTGGGGGAGGTGTGAGTGGGCGTGTCTGTGGATGTGGTGGGCGGAGCATGTGGTGATTGGCGCGGTGCTGCAGCGCTCACGGATCACGTACGTGCTGCTGCTTCCCGCGGTATCCTGCTCGTACAGGCGGCTGCTGATCGGGCGCTGAAGGCCGTCTACAATCCGGTGGTGAGCCGAGGGCGAGATCCACACCGCCAGCTTCAGCGCGACCGTAGATTTCTTCCCATTCCAAAAACGAATTGTCAGCTCTTCATCCTCCGCGGCTGCGGGAAATAATCAGAGATATTTGTGTGATGCTAAAAGATATCCATCTATCCTTTCCTGGGCTTCTGCTTCACTTACTCAGAATTCAACTTAAAACTAATACCAAATAGCTGAGGGTTTGTTACAGTGTATCACCGTGGATCTGTGAGCTGAGCACTTGAGCCACACCGATTAAATTTCAGCTTTGTTTCAATGTGTCGTTGCAGGACACAGACACAAGCCTCAGGTCTATGATGTCTAGCTCACAGATGATTGGCTGGAAAGAATACAGACAACTGTAGCAAACCCTCAGCTGTGATGTAGGTCTATAGAGAAGGATTTGTCTCAGCATAGGCTCTTATTGGTTTTACACTGTATAGGGTTAAGTGTCAGGCAGGTGGGGGCCCCTAGCAAATGCCCCCCAAGGTCCAATAAGTGAATGCAGCCCCGATGCATCTATAACCCACAGTGGCCGCGCCCGGTACCTCGTAGCGGATCTCTAGTCTCCAGGCCCAGGAGCACGGTCCCGGGTCCGTATCGAGTCGTCTGCGGTTCCCAAGGGGCGAGGACGTTGTCTCCGGGTACAATGCAGCGTCTCAGCGCCTCCTCGTACTGGATGATGTCACTCGCTCGCGTCTTCTGTAACATGGAGGGGAAGCGCTCGCCCCCCACACACGGCTCCCGAAACTCCACCAGGAACACCCCGGGCTCCTCCTGATGTGACGGAAAAATATCAAACATTTTAAAAACAAAATGAAGGAAATTTCAGGTGGAGCAGCAAATACATTAATGCACCAGAGACAACAGCGTCTGCACCCTACCTCATCCCTCACCGCTCCCACATAGTAGAAGCCGTCAGCATCTCTCCTCGCCAGCACTGTCCCCCGTCTAATGATTGATGTCACACATGGAAAGGAGGGGGACGCTGTCATCTGTCTACACGTCACCCTGGTGTAATGAGGATAGTGACCAGCAAGAGAGCAACTGCAGGAAGAAGAGTATAACTAGTATAATACTGCCCCCTATGTACAGGAATATAACTACTATAATACTGCCCCCCATGTACAAGAATATAACTACTATAATACTGCCTCCTATGTACAGGGATATAACTACTATAATACTGCCTCCTATGTACAGGGATATAACTACTATAATACTGCCCCCCATGTACAAGAATATAACTACTATAATACTGCCCCCTATGTACAGGAATATAACTACTATAATACTGCCCCCTATGTACAGGAATATAACTGCTATAATACTGCCCCCTATGTACAGGAATATAACTACTATAATACTGCCCCCTATGTACAAGAATATAACTACTATAATACTGCCCCCTATGTACAGGAATATAACTACTATAATACTGCCCCCTATGTACAGGAATATAACTACTATAATACTGCCCTCTATGTACAGGAATATAACTACTATAATACTGCCCCCCATGTACAGGAATATAACTACTATAATACTGCCCCCTATGTACAAGAATATAACTACTATAATACTGCCCCCTATGTACAGGAATATAACTACTATAATACTGCCCCCTATGTACAAGAATATAACTACTATAATACTGCCCCCTATGTACAGGAATATAACTACTATAATACTGCCCCCTATGTACAGGAATATAACTACTATAATACTGCCCCCTATGTACAGGAATATAACTACTATAATACTGCCCCCTATGTACAGGAATATAACTACTATAATACTGCCCCCTATGTACAGGAATATAACTACTATAATACTGCCCCCTATGTACAGGAATATAACTACTATAATACTGCCCCCTATGTACAGGAATATAACTACTATAATACTGCCCCCTATGTACAGGAATATAACTACTATAATACTGCCCCCTATGTACAGGAATATAACTACTATAATACTGCCCCCTATGTACAAGAATATAACTACTATAATACTGCCCCCTATGTACAGGAATATAACTACTATAATACTGCCCCCTATGTACAGGAATATAACTACTATAATACTGCTCCCTATGTACAGGAATATAACTACTATAATACTGCCCCCTATGTACAAGAATATAACTACTATAATACCGCCCCCTATGTACAGGAATATAACTACTATAATACCGCCCCCTATGTACAGGAATATAACTACTATAATACTGCCCCCTATGTACAGGAATATAACTACTATAATACCGCCCCCTATGTACAGGAATATAACTACTATAATACTGCTCCCTATGTACAGGAATATAACTACTATAATACTGCCCCCTATGTACAGGAATATAACTACTATAATACTGCCCCCTATGTACAGGAATATAACTACTATAATACCGCCCCCTATGTACAGGAATATAACTAGTATAATACTGCCCCCTATGTACAGGAATATAACTACTATAATACCGCCCCCTATGTACAGGAATATAACTACTATAATACCGCCCCCTATGTACAAGAATATAACTACTAAAATACTGCCCCCTATGTACAGGAATATAACTACTATAATACCGCCCCCTATGTACAAGAATATAACTACTAAAATACTGCCCCCTATGTACAAGAATATAACTACTATAATACTGCCCCCTATGTACAGGAATATAACTACTATAATACTGCCCCCTATGTACAGGAATATAACTACTATAATACTGCCCCCTATGTACAGGAATATAACTACTATAATACTGCCCCCTATGTACAGGGATATAACTACTATAATACTGCCCCCTATGTAGAGGAATATAACTACATAATACTGCCCCCTATGTACAAGAATATAACTACTATAATACTGCTCCCTATGTACAGGAATATAACTACTATAATACTGCCCCCTATGTACAGGAATATAACTACTATAATACTGCCCCTATGTACAAGAATATAACTACTATAATACTGCCCCCTATGTACAGGAATATAACTACTATAATACTGCTCCCTATGTACAGGAATATAACTACTATAATACTGCCCCCTATGTACAGGAATATAACTACTATAATACTGCCCCCTATGTACAGGAATATAACTACTATAATACTGCCCCCTATGTACAGGAATATAACTACTATAATACTGCCCCCTATGTACAAGAATATAACTACTATAATCCTGCCCTCTATGTACAGGAATATAACTACTATAATACTGCTCCCTATGTACAGGAATATAACTAGTATAATACTGCCCCCTATGTACAGGAATATAACTACTATAATACTACCCCCTATGTACAGGAATATAACTACTATAATACTGCCCCCTATGTACAGGAATATAACTAGTATAATACTGCCCCCTATGTACAGGAATATAACTACTATAATACTACCCCCTATGTACAGGAATATAACTACTATAATACTACCCCCTATGTACAGGAATATAACTACTATAATACTGCTCCCTATGTACAGGAATATAACTAGTATAATACTGCCCCCTATGTACAGGAATATAACTACTATAATACTGCCCCCTATGTACAAGAATATAACTACTATAATACTGCTCCCTATGTACAGGAATATAACTACTATAATACTGCCCTCTATGTAGAAGAATATAACTACTATAATGCTGCCCCCTATGTACAGGAATATAACTACTATAATACTGCCCCTATGTACAGGAATATAACTACTATAATACTGCCCCCTATGTACAGGAATATAACTACTATAATACTGCCCCCTATGTACAGGAATATAACTACTATAATACTGCCCCCTATGTACAGGAATATAACTACTATAATACCGCCCCCTATGTACAGGAATATAACTACTATAATACCGCCCCCTATGTACAGGAATATAACTACTATAATACTGCCGCCTATGTACAGGAATATAACTACTATATTACTGCCCCCTATGTACAGGAATATAACTACTATAATACTGCCCCCTATGTACAGGAATATAACTACTATAATACTGCCCCCTATGTACAGGAATATAACTACTATAATACTGCCCCCTATGTACAAGAATATAACTACTATAATACTGCCCCCTATGTACAGGAATATAACTACTATAATACTGCCCCCTATGTACAGGAATATAACTACTATAATACTGCCCCCTATGTACAAGAATATAACTACTATAATACTGCCCCCTATGTACAGGAATATAACTACTATAATACCCCCCCTATGTACAGGAATATAACTACTATAATACCGCCCCCTATGTACAGGAATATAACTACTATAATACTGCCCCCTATGTACAGGAATATAACTACTATAATACTGCCCCCTATGTACAGGAATATAACTACTATAATACTGCCCCCTATGTACAGGAATATAACTACTATAATACTGCCCCCTATGTACAAGAATATAACTACTATAATACTGCCCCCTATGTACAGGAATATAACTACTATAATACTGCTCCCTATGTACAGGAATATAACTACTATAATACTGCCCCCTATGTACAAGAATATAACTAGTATAATACTGCCCCCTATGTACAAGAATATAACTACTATAATACTGCACCTATGTACAAGAATATAACTACTATAATACTGCCCCCTATGTACAGGAATATAACTACTATAATACCGCCCCCTATGTACAGGAATATAACTACTATAATACTGCCGCCTATGTACAGGAATATAACTACTATAATACTGCCCCCTATGTACAGGAATATAACTACTATAATACTGCTCCCTATGTACAGGAATATAACTACTATAATACTGCCCCCTATGTACAGGAATATAACTACTATAATACTGTCCCCTATATACAGGAATATCACTACTATAATACTGCCCCCTATGTACAAGAATATAACTACTATAATACTGCCCCCTATGTACAGGAATATAACTACTATAATACTGCCCCCTATGTACAGGAATATAACTACTATAATACTGCCCCCTATGTACAAGAATATAACTACTATAATACTGCCCCCTATGTACAGGAATATAACTACTATAATACTGCCCCCTATGTACAAGAATATAACTACTATAATACTGCTCCCTATGTACAAGAATATAACTACTATAATACTGCCCCCTATGTACAGGAATATAACTGCTATAATACTGCCCCTATGTACAGGAATATAACTACTATAATACTGCCCCCTATGTACAAGAATATAACTACTATAATACTGCCCCCTATGTACAAGAATATAACTACTATAATACTGCCCCCCTATGTACAGGAATATAACTACTATAATACTGCCCCCTATGTACAAGAATATAACTACTATAATACTGCCCCCTATGTACAAGAATATAACTACTATAATACTGCCCCCTATGTACAGGAATATAACTACTATAATACTGCCCCCTATGTACAGGAATATAACTACTATAATACTGCCCCCTATGTACAAGAATATAACTACTATTATACTGCCTCCTATGTACAGGAATATAACTACTATAATACTGCCTCCTATGTACAGGAATATAACTACTATAATACTGCCCCCTATGTACAGGAATATAACTACTATAATACTGCCCCCTATGTACAGGAATATAACTACTATAATACTGCCCCCTATGTACAGGAATATAACTACTATAATACTGCCCCCTATGTACAGGAATATAACTACTATAATACTGCCCCCTATGTACAAGAATATAACTACTATAATACTGCTCCCTATGTACAAGAATATAACTACTATAATACTGCCCCCTATGTACAGGAATATAACTGCTATAATACTGCCCCTATGTACAGGAATATAACTACTATAATACTGCCCCCCTATGTACAGGAATATAACTACTATAATACTGCCCCCTATGTACAAGAATATAACTACTATAATACTGCCCCCTATGTACAAGAATATAACTACTATAATACTGCCCCCTATGTACAGGAATATAACTACTATAATACTGCCCCCTATGTACAGGAATATAACTACTATAATACTGCCCCCTATGTACAAGAATATAACTACTATAATACTGCCTCCTATGTACAGGAATATAACTACTATAATACTGCCTCCTATGTACAGGAATATAACTACTATAATACTGCTCCCTATGTACAGGAATATAACTACTATAATACTGCCCCCTATGTACAGGAATATAACTACTATAATACTGCCCCCTATGTACAGGAATATAACTACTATAATACTGCCCCCTATGTACAAGAATATAACTACTATAATACTGCCCCCTATGTACAGGAATATAACTACTATAATACTGCTCCCTATGTACAGGAATATAACTACTATAATACTGCCCCCTATGTACAGGAATATAACTACTATAATACTGCCCCCTATGTACAGGAATATAACTACTATAATACTGCCCCCTATGTACAGGAATATAACTACTATAATACTGCCCCCTATGTACAGGAATATAACTACTATAATACTGCCCCCTATGTATAGGAATATAACTACTATAATACTGCCCCCTATGTACAGGATTATAACTAGTATAATACTGCCCCCTATGTACAAGAATATAACTACTATAATACTGCCCCCTATGTACAGGAATATAACTACTATAATACTGCCCCTTATGTACAGGAATATAACTACTATAATACTGCCCCCTATGTACAGGAATATATCTACTATAATACTGCCCCCTATGTACAGGAATATAACTACTATAATACCGCCCCCTATGTACAGGAATATAACTACTATAATACTGCCCCCTATGTACAGGAATATAACTACTATAATACTGCCCCCTATGTACAGGAATATAACTACTATAATACTGCCCCTATGTACAGGGATATAACTACTATAATACTGCCCCCTATGTACAGGAATATAACTACTATAATACTGCTCCCTATGTACAGGAATATAACTACTATACTACTGCCCCCTATGTACAAGAATATAACTACTATAATACTGCCCCCTATGTACAGGAATATAACTACTATAATACCGCCCCCTGTGTACAGGAATATAACTACTATAATACTGCTCCCTATGTACAGGAATATAACTACTATAATACTGCTCCCTATGTACAAGAATATATCTACTATAATACTGCCCCCTATGTACAAGAATATAACTACTATAATACTGCCCCCTATGTACAGGAATATAACTACTATAATACTGCCCCCTATGTACAGGAATATAACTACTATAATACTGCCCCTATGTACAGGAATATAACTACTATAATACTGCCCCCTATGTACAGGAATATAACTACTATAATACTGCCCCTATGTACAGGAATATAACTACTATAATACTGCCCCCTATGTACAGGAATATAACTACTATAATACTGCCCCCTATGTACAGGAATATAACTACTATAATACTGCCTCCTATGTACAGGAATATAACTACTATAATACTGCCTCCTATGTACAGGAATATAACTACTATAATACCGCCCCCTATGTACAGGAATATAACTACTATAATACCGCCCCCTATGTACAGGAATATAACTACTATAATACTGCCCCTATGTACAGGAATATAACTACTATAATACCGCCCCCTATGTACAGGAATATAACTACTATAATACTGCCCCCTATGGTGAAGGATATAACTACTATAATACTGCCCCTATGTACAGGGATATAACTACTATAATACTGCCCCCTATGGTGAAGGATATAACTACTATAATACTGCCCCCTATGTACAGGAATATAACTACTATAATACCGCCCCCTATGGTGAAGGATATAACTGTACCGGCTGTGGATGGCCTGGTGAGTGGTGATGCACTGGTGTCCTGTACAGGTGCACGCAGGCTCTGGATGTGTAAGTAGTCTGTGGCAGGTGAGTGCAGGGAGGGGGGAGGTGATGCTGCAGTACTTGTGGTCCAGGCACAGTGACCGCACACAGGGATCCATCTGTAACAGTGAGAATAAGATCGCTGATACACTGTAACAAATCTCGAGTTAACAGAACCCGCACATGTGACCCCTCCAGCCATGACCCACTCCCCCCAGCCCTCACCTCCTCGGGTCCTGTAGTGACCGGTGGTCCTCTCCTCGGGTCCTGTAGTGACCGGTGGTCCTCTCCTCGGGTCCTGTAGTGACCGCCGCTCCTCTCCTCGGCTCCTGTAGTGACCTCCGCTCCTCTCCTCGGGTCCTGTAGTGACCCCCTCTCCTCGGGTCCTGTAGTGACCCCCTCTCCTCGGCTCCTGTAGTGACCCCCTCTCCTCGGGTCCTGTAGTGACCCCCTCTCCTCGGCTCCTGTAGTGACCTCCGCTCCTCTCCTCGGGTCCTGTAGTGACCCCTCTCCTCGGCTCCTGTAGTGACCCCCTCTCCTTGGGTCCTGTAGTGACCCCCTCTCCTCTCTCTCCTCGGCTCCTGTAGTGACCCCCTCTCCTCGGCTCCTGTAGTGACCCCCTCTCCTCGGGTCCTGTAGTGACCCCCTCTCCTCGGGTCCTGTAGTGACCCCCTCTCCTCGGGTCCTGTAGTGACCTCCGCTCCTCTCCTCGGGTCCTGTAGTGACCCCCTCTCCTCGGGTCCTGTAGTGACCCCCTCTCCTCGGCTCCTGCAGTGACCCCCTCTCCTCGGCTCCTGCAGTGACCCCTCTCCTCGGCTCCTGTAGTGACCCCCTCTCCTCGGCTCCTGTAGTGACCCCCTCTCCTCGGCTCCTGTAGTGACCCCCTCTCCTCGGGTCCTGTAGTGACCCTCTCTCCTCGGGTCCTGTAGTGACCCCCTCTCCTCGGCTCCTGCAGTGACCCCTCTCCTCGGGTCCTGTAGTGACCCTCTCTCCTCGGGTCCTGTAGTGACCCCCTCTCCTCGGCTCCTGTAGTGACCCCCTCTCCTCGGCTCCTGTAGTGACCCCCTCTCCTCGGCTCCTGTAGTGACCCCCTCTCCTCGGCTCCTGTAGTGACCCCCTCTCCTCGGCTCCTGCAGTGATGTCCTGGCTCCTGGCGCTGCACAGTGTGTTAGTGACACTTCTCGTGTTTCCTGGTTACTGTGTTGGTTGCTATAGAAGCCTCCGGGAATGTGATCTGATAGGAGACTCTGCGCCTGTTCACACCCGTCTGTACCGCATCTCCATGGTGATGGGTCCTGCAGATTGTTATTATCTAGGATGTTGTAACATAGAAAGTTCTTCTGCTTTGTTACCGTGTGTCAGTGCAGCCTCATCACTTCCCCCAGCTGTGTGATTGTTACAATGTATCAGGAGGTTTTATACAATTGTATCTAAGATGTTTTAGATCTATTTAGGAAAGTTTCCACTCACTGACAGCAAGCAGGACCTGAAATACAGAGTGTCCAGAGTGTCCAGTATAAGGTGCAGAGTAACCACAGGCGGTAATCCTATAATCTACCCCTGCTTCATGTCACTGACTGATCCTCATTGTGCAGGGATCAGATAAGTCATGAGCGACCACAGGGGAAAGAGCAGCTCCCAGCAGCACAGAGGATTTCAGCAACCATTTCGTACTTTCCACACCTTTTACTGGGACATTTCCTCAGCTGCATTTCGCTACAGTGTGTAACCTGAGCTGTTGTTAGCTGCACAATGGAGGCAGCACCCAGCACCCAGCACCCGTCCTGCACCGGGATCACGGCTTCACATCATTAGGCTGTCACAATGTAACAAACCCTCAGCAGGACAAGGGCAGGGCTGGTACTAACCTCATTATGTAAATATGGTTAAAAATGTTCGACAGCAAGCGGAGATCTTATAAATGACAAGAAATGAATTCAATTCAAGTAGAAGTTTTAATTTACATAATAATTCATCTTTATATAATATTACAGCCCTGAACCCTTCATGTATTCATCACTACAGTCTATTACTCTCTGTTATCAGCCATTACACCCCGGGGAGAGCAGACTGTACAGGGGGGGATACAATCTATTACTCTCTGTTATCAGCCATTACATCCCGGGGAGAGGAGACTGTACAGGGGGGGGGATACAATCTATTACTCTCTGTTATCAGCCATTACATCCCGGGGAGAGGAGACTGTACAGGGGGGATACAATCTATTACTCTCTGTTATCAGCCATTACATCCCGGGGAGAGGAGACTGTACAGGGGGATACAATCTATTACTCTCTGTTATCAGCCATTACACCCCGGGGAGAGGAGACTGTACAGGGGGGGATACAATCTATTACTCTCTGTTATCAGCCATTACATCCCGGGGAGAGGAGACTGTACAGGGGGGATACAATCTATTACTCTCTGTTATCAGCCATTACACCCCGGGGAGAGGAGACTGTACAGGGGGGGATACAATCTATTACTCTCTGTTATCAGCCATTACACCCCGGGGAGAGGAGACTGTACAGGGGGGATACAATCTATTACTCTCTGTTATCAGCCATTACATCCCGGGGAGAGGAGACTGTACAGGGGGATACAATCTATTACTCTCTGTTATCAGCCATTACACCCCGGGGAGAGGAGACTGTACAGGGGGGGATACAATCTATTACTCTCTGTTATCAGCCATTACATCCCGGGGAGAGGAGACTGTACAGGGGGGATACAATCTATTACTCTCTGTTATCAGCCATTACACCCCGGGGAGAGGAGACTGTACAGGGGGGATACAATCTATTACTCTCTGTTATCAGCCATTACACCCCGGGGAGAGGAGACTGTACAGGGGGGGATACAATCTATTACTCTCTGTTATCAGCCATTACACCCCGGGGAGAGGAGACTGTACGGGGGGGGGGGGGGGTACAATCTATTACTCTCTGTTATCAGCCATTACATCCTGGGGAGAGGAGACTGTACAGGGGGGATACAATCTATTACTCTCTGTTATCAGCCATTACACCCCGGGGAGAGGAGACTGTACAGGGGGGGATACAATCTATTACTCTCTGTTATCAGCCATTACACCCCGGGGAGAGGAGACTGTACAGGGGGGATACAATCTATTACTCTCTGTTATCAGCCATTACATCCCGGGGAGAGGAGACTGTACAGGGGGATACAATCTATTACTCTCTGTTATCAGCCATTACACCCCGGGGAGAGGAGACTGTACAGGGGGGATACAATCTATTACTCTCTGTTATCAGCCATTACATCCCGGGGAGAGGAGGCTGTACAGGGGGGGATACATTCTATTACTCTCTGTTATCAGACATTACATCCCGGGGAGAGGAGACTGTACAGGGGGGATACAATCTATTACTCTCTGTTATCAGCCATTACATCCCGGGGAGAGGAGACTGTACAGGGGGATACAATCTATTACTCTCTGTTATCAGCCATTACATCCCGGGGAGAGGAGGCTGTACAGGGGGGGATACAATCTATTACTCTCTGTTATCAGACATTACATCCCGGGGAGAGGAGACTGTACAGGGGGGGGATACAATCTATTACTCTCTGTTATCAGCCATTACACCCCGGGGAGAGGAGACTGTACAGGGGGGATACAATCTATTACTCTCTGTTATCAGCCATTACACCCCGGGGAGAGCAGACTGTACAGGGGGGGATACAATCTATTACTCTCTGTTATCAGCCATTACATCCCGGGGAGAGGAGACTGTACAGGGGGGGATACAATCTATTACTCTCTGTTATCAGCCATTACACCCCGGGGAGAGGAGACTGTACAGGGGGGGGGGGGATACAATCTATTACTCTCTGTTATCAGCCATTACATCCCGGGGAGAGGAGACTGTACAGGGGGATACAATCTATTACTCTCTGTTATCAGCCATTACATCCCGGGGAGAGGAGGCTGTACAGGGGGGGATACAATCTATTACTCTCTGTTATCAGCCATTACACCCCGGGGAGAGGAGACTGTACAGGGGGGGATACAATCTATTACTCTCTGTTATCAGCCATTACACCCCGGGGAGAGGAGACTGTACAGGGGGGATACAATCTATTACTCTCTGTTATCAGCCATTACACCCCGGGGAGAGGAGACTGTACAGGGGGGGGATACAATCTATTACTCTCTGTTATCAGCCATTACACCCCGGGGAGAGGAGACTGTACAGGGGGGATACAATCTATTACTCTCTGTTATCAGCCATTACACCCCGGGGAGAGGAGACTGTACAGGGGGGGATACAATCTATTACTCTCTGTTATCAGCCATTACACCCCGGGGAGAGGAGACTGTACAGGGGGGATACAATCTATTACTCTCTGTTATCAGCCATTACATCCCGGGGAGAGGAGACTGTACAGGGGGGGATACAATCTATTACTCTCTGTTATCAGCCATTACACCCCGGGGAGAGGAGACTGTACAGGGGAGGATACAATCTATTACTCTCTGTTATCAGCCATTACACCCCGGGGAGAGGAGACTGTACAGGGGGGGCGATACAATCTATTACTCTCTGTTATCAGCCATTACACCCCGGGGAGAGGAGACTGTACAGGGGGGATACAATCTATTACTCTCTGTTATCAGCCATTACATCCCGGGGAGAGGAGACTGTACAGGGGGGATACAATCTATTACTCTCTGTTATCAGCCATTACATCCCGGGGAGAGGAGGCTGTACAGGGGGGGATACAATCTATTACTCTCTGTTATCAGCCATTACACCCCGGGGAGAGGAGACTGTACAGGGGGGGATACAATCTATTACTCTCTGTTATCAGCCATTACACCCCGGGGAGAGGAGACTGTACAGGGGGGATACAATCTATTACTCTCTGTTATCAGCCATTACACCCCGGGGAGAGGAGACTGTACAGGGGGGGGATACAATCTATTACTCTCTGTTATCAGCCATTACACCCCGGGGAGAGGAGACTGTACAGGGGGGATACAATCTATTACTCTCTGTTATCAGCCATTACACCCCGGGGAGAGGAGACTGTACAGGGGGGGATACAATCTATTACTCTCTGTTATCAGCCATTACACCCCGGGGAGAGGAGACTGTACAGGGGGGATACAATCTATTACTCTCTGTTATCAGCCATTACATCCCGGGGAGAGGAGACTGTACAGGGGGGGATACAATCTATTACTCTCTGTTATCAGCCATTACACCCCGGGGAGAGGAGACTGTACAGGGGAGGATACAATCTATTACTCTCTGTTATCAGCCATTACACCCCGGGGAGAGGAGACTGTACAGGGGGGGCGATACAATCTATTACTCTCTGTTATCAGCCATTACACCCCGGGGAGAGGAGACTGTACAGGGGGGATACAATCTATTACTCTCTGTTATCAGCCATTACATCCCGGGGAGAGGAGACTGTACAGGGGGGATACAATCTATTACTCTCTGTTATCAGCCATTACACCCCGGGGAGAGGAGACTGTACAGGGGGGATACAATCTATTACTCTCTGTTATCAGCCATTACACCCCGGGGAGAGGAGACTGTACAGGGGGATACAATCTATTACTCTCTGTTATCAGCCATTACATCCCGGGGAGAGGAGACTGTACAGGGAGGATACAATCTATTACTCTCTGTTATCAGCCATTACACCCCGGGGAGAGGAGACTGTACAGGGGGGATACAATCTATTACTCTCTGTTATCAGCCATTACATCCCGGGGAGAGGAGACTGTACAGGGGGGATACAATCTATTACTCTCTGTTATCAGCCATTACACCCCGGGGAGAGGAGACTGTACAGGGGGGATACAATCTATTACTCTCTGTTATCAGCCATTACATCCTGGGGAGAGGAGACTGTACAGGGGGGGATACAATCTATTACTCTCTGTTATCAGCCATTACACCCCGGGGAGAGGAGACTGTACAGGGGGGGATACAATCTATTACTCTCTGTTATCAGCCATTACACCCCGGGGAGAGGAGACTGTACAGGGGGGGATACAATCTATTACTCTCTGTTATCAGCCATTACACCCCGGGGAGAGGAGACTGTACAGGGGGGATACAATCTATTACTCTCTGTTATCAGCCATTACACCCCGGGGAGAGGAGACTGTACAGGGGGGGGGATACAATCTATTACTCTCTGTTATCAGCCATTACATCCCGGGGAGAGGAGACTGTACAGGGGGGGGGATACAATCTATTACTCTCTGTTATCAGCCATTACATCCCGGGGAGAGGAGACTGTACAGGGGGGGGGATACAATCTATTACTCTCTGTTATCAGCCATTACACCCCGGGGAGAGGAGACTGTACAGGGGGGGATACAATCTATTACTCTCTGTTATCAGCCATTACATCCCGGGGAGAGGAGACTGTACAGGGGGATACAATCTATTACTCTCTGTTATCAGCCATTACATCCCGGGGAGAGGAGACTGTACAGGGGGGGATACAATCTATTACTCTCTGTTATCAGCCATTACACCCCGGGGAGAGGAGACTGTACAGGGGGGGATACAATCTATTACTCTCTGTTATCAGCCATTACATCCCGGGGAGAAGAGACTGTACAGGGGGGATACAATCTATTACTCTCTGTTATCAGCCATTACATCCCGGGGAGAGGAGACTGTACAGGGGGGGGGGAGACAATCTATTACTCTCTGTTATCAGCCATTACACCCCGGGGAGAGGAGACTGTACAGGGGGGGATACAATCTATTACTCTCTGTTATCAGCCATTACATCCCGGGGAGAGTAGACTGTACAAGGGGGATACAATCTATTACTCTCTGTTATCAGCCACTACACTCCGGGGAGAGGAGACTGTACAGGGAGAATACAATCTATTACTCTCTGTTATCAGCCATTACACCCCGGGGAGAGGAGACTGTACAGGGGGATACAATCTTTTACTCTCTGTTATCAGCCATTACATCCCGGGGAGAGGAGACTGTACAGGGGGGGATACAATCTATTACTCTCTGTTATCAGCCATTACACCCCGGGGAGAGGAGACTGTACAGGGGGGGATACAATCTATTACTCTCTGTTATCAGCCATTACACCCCGGGGAGAGGAGACTGTACAGGGGGGGATACAATCTATTACTCTCTGTTATCAGCCATTACACCCCGGGGAGAGGAGACTGTACAGGGGGGATACAATCTATTACTCTCTGTTATCAGCCATTACACCCCGGGGAGAGGAGACTGTACAGGGGGGATACAATCTATTACTCTCTGTTATCAGCCATTA
This sequence comes from Engystomops pustulosus, assembly GCF_040894005.1. Classification (NCBI taxonomy): domain Eukaryota; kingdom Metazoa; phylum Chordata; class Amphibia; order Anura; family Leptodactylidae; genus Engystomops; species Engystomops pustulosus. The sequence goes on along the minus strand of NC_092417.1, from coordinate 182,727,166 downwards.
CATCCCGGGGAGAGGAGACTGTACAGGGGGATACAATCTATTACTCTCTGTTATCAGCCATTACACCCCGGGGAGAGGAGACTGTACAGGGGGGGGGGGTACAATCTATTACTCTCTGTTATCAGCCATTACATCCCGGGGAGAGGAGACTGTACAGGGGGATACAATCTATTACTCTCTGTTATCAGCCATTACACCCCGGGGAGAGGAGACTGTACAGGGGGGGATACAATCTATTACTCTCTGTTATCAGCCATTACATCCCGGGGAGAGGAGACTGTACAGGGGGGGGGGGATACAATCTATTACTCTCTGTTATCAGCCATTACACCCCGGGGAGAGGAGACTGTACAGGGGGGGATACAATCTATTACTCTCTGTTATCAGCCATTTCCCTGATGTCAGCGCCCATATCTGGGGTTGTCTGTCCCCCTCTGGGTGGTGTTGGTGGATTCCTCCGTGTCCCCCCTCTGTAGTGTTTCCTGCAGGTGACTGATGTAGTTGATGGCCGCTCTCAGGGTCTGCACTTTGCTGAGTCGTTTCTCTGTATATTGCTGGGGTAGATGCCTCCGGAGCCGGGCGTAGCCCTCATTCACACACTTCACCCGCTGCCTCTCCCTCTCATTCCTCTTGCGGACGTACGATGGTCCATAGTAGGTGTCGCTTGTTCCGTACTGCTGGGGCGGCACCGGGAGGCTGCTGTAATACTGCTCCAGCCCGGGGGTCTCCACATAGGAGAGAAGGGTCACATCCTGGCAGCGGCGCAGCTGATGGTACATCATGGAGGCATCCAGAGAGAACGGGGGCAAAGCTTCACTGAGCAGAGCCGCCACCTCCAGCGGATTATACACATCATAGCTCATTGTGCCACAGCCTGACATCAACACTAAGAGAGGAGCAAAGGGTTAATGAAAGAGGTGCAAAATAATGTGTATAACACAGTATACATTACTATATACTACTTTATAACTGCTCCTGTATTATACTCCAGAGCTGCACTCACTATTCTGCTGCTGGTGCAGTCCCTGCGTACATACATGACATTACTTATCCTGTACTGATCCTGAGTTACATCCTGTATTATACCTCAGAGCTGCACTCATTATTCTGCTGCTGGTGCAGTCACTGTGTACATACATGACATTACTTATCCTGTACTGATCCTGAGTTACATCCTGTATTATACCCCAGAGCTGCACTCACTATTCTGCTGCTGGTGCAGTCACTGTGTACATACATGACATTACTTATCCTGTACTGATCCTGAGTTACATCCTGTATTATACCCCAGAGCTGCACTCACTATTCTGCTGCTGGTGCAGTCACTGTACATACATGACATTACTTATCCTGTACTGATCCTGAGTTACATCCTGTATTATACTCCAGAGCTGCACTCACTATTCTGCTGCTGGTGCAGTCACTGTACATACATGACATTACTTATCCTGTACTGATCCTGAGTTACATCCTGTATTATACTCCAGAGCTGCACTCACTATTCTGCTGCTGGTGCAGTCACTGTGTACATACATGACATTACTTATCCTGTACTGATCCTGAGTTACATCCTGTATTATACCCCAGAGCTGCACTCACTATTCTGCTGCTGGTGCAGTCACTGTGTACATACATGACATTACTTATCCTGTACTGATCCTGAGTTACATCCTGTATTATACCCCAGAGCTACACTCACTATTCTGCTGCTGGTGCAGTCACTGTGTACATACATGACATTACTTATCCTGTACTGATCCTGAGTTACATCCTGTATTATACTCCAGAGCTACACTCACTATTCTGCTGCTGGTGCAGTCACTGTGTACATACATGACATTACTTATCCTGCACTGATCCTGAGTTACATCCTGTATTATACCCCAGAGCTGCACTCACTATTCTGCTGCTGGTGCAGTCACTGTGTACATACATGACATTACTTACCCTGTACTGACCCTGAGTTACATCCTGTATTATACCCCAGAGCTGCACTCACTATTCTGCTGCTGGTGCAGTCACTGTGTACATACATGACATTACTTATCCTGTACTGATCCTGAGTTACATCCTGTATTATACCCCAGAGCTGCACTCACTATTCTGCTGCTGGTGCAGTCACTGTGTACATACATGACATTACTTATCCTGTACTGATCCTGAGTTACATCCTGTATTATACCCCAGAGCTGCACTCACTATTCTGCTGCTGGTGCAGTCACTGTGTACATACATGACATTACTTATCCTGTACTGATCCTGAGTTACATCCTGTATTATACTCCAGAGCTGCACTCACTATTCTGCTGCTGGTGCAGTCACTGTGTACATACATGACATTATTTATCCTGTATTGATCCTGAGTTACATCCTGTATTATACCCCAGAGCTGCACTCACTATTCTGCTGCTTATGCAGTCACTGTGTACATACATGACATTACTTATCCTGTACTGATCCTGAGTTACATCCTGTATTATACCCCAGAGCTGCACTCACTATAATGCTGCTGGTGCAGTCACTGTGTACATGCATGACATTACTTATCCTGTACTGATCCTGAGTTACATCCTGTATTATACTCCAGAGCTGCACTCACTATTCTGCTGCTGGTGCAGTCACTGTGTACATACATGACATTACTTATCCTGTACTGATCCTGAGTTACATCCTGTATTATACCCAGAGCTGCACTCACTATTCTGCTGCTGGTGCAGTCACTGTGTACATACATGACATTACTTATCCTGTACTGATCCTGAGTTACATCCTGTATTATACCCCAGAGCTGCACTCACTATTCTGCTGCTGGTGCAGTCACTGTGTACATACATGACATTATTTATCCTGTATTGATCCTGAGTTACATCCTGTATTATACCCCAGAGCTGCACTCACTATTCTGCTGCTCGTGCAGTCACTGTACATACATGACATTACTTATCCTGTACTGATCCTGAGTTACATCCTGTATTATACTCCAGAGCTACACTCACTATTCTGCTGCTGGTGCAGTCACTGTGTACATACATGACATTACTTATCCTGTACTGATCCTGAGTTACATCCTGTATTATACTCCAGAGCTGCACTCACTATTCTGCTGCTGGTGCAGTCACTGTGTACATACATGACATTACTTATCCTGTACTGATCCTGAGTTACATCCTGTATTATACCCCAGAGCTGCACTCACTATTCTGCTGCTGGTGCAGTCACTGTGTACATACATGACATTACTTATCCTGTACTGATCCTGTGTTACATCCTGTATTATACTCCAGAGCTGCACTCACTATACTGCTGCTGGTGCAGTCACTGTGTACATACATGACATTACTTATCCTGTACTGATCCTGAGTTACATCCTGTATTATACTCCAGAGCTGCACTCACTATTCTGCTGCTGGTGCAGTCACTGTGTACATACATGACATTACTTATCCTGTACTGATCCTGAGTTACATCCTGTATTATACCCCAGAGCTGCACTCACTATTCTGCTGCTGGTGCAGTCACTGTGTACATACATGACATTACTTATCCTGTACTGATCCTGAGTTACATCCTGTATTATACTCCAGAGCTGCACTCACTATTCTGCTGCTGGTGCAGTCACTGTACATACATGACATTACTTATCCTGTACTGACCCTGAGTTACATCCTGTATTATACCCCAGAGCTGCACTCACTATTCTGCTGCTGGTGCAGTTACTGTGTACATACATGACATTACTTATCCTGTACTGATCCTGAGTTACATCCTGTATTATACCCCAGAGCTGCACTCACTATTCTGCTGCTGGTGCAGTCACTGTGTACATACATGACATTATTTATCCTGTATTGATCCTGAGTTACATCCTGTATTATACCCCAGAGCTGCACTCACTATTCTGCTGCTCGTGCAGTCACTGTACATACATGACATTACTTATCCTGTACTGATCCTGGGTTACATCCTGTATTATACCCCAGAGCTGCACTCACTATTCTGCTGCTGGTGCAGTCACTGTGTACATACATGACATTACTTATCCTGTACTGATCCTGAGTTACATCCTGTATTATACTCCAGAGCTGCACTCACTATTCTGCTGCTGGTGCAGTCACTGTGTACATACATGACATTACTTATCCTGTACTGATCCTGAGTTACATCCTGTATTATACTCCAGAGCTGCACTCACTATAATGCTGCTGGTGCAGTCACTGTGTACATGCATGACATTACTTATCCTGTACTGATCCTGAGTTACATCCTGTATTATACTCCAGAGCTGCACTCACTATTCTGCTGCTGGTGCAGTCACTGTGTACATACATGACATTACTTATCCTGTACTGATCCTGAGTTACATCCTGTATTATACCCCAGAGCTGCACTCACTATAATGCTGCTGGTGCAGTCACTGTGTACATACATGACATTACTTACCCTGTACTGATCCTGAGTTACATCCTGTATTATACCCCAGAGCTGCACTCACTATTCTGCTGCTGGTGCAGTCACTGTGTACATGCATGACATTACTTATCCTGTACTGATCCTGAGTTACATCCTGTATTATACTCCAGAGCTGCACTCACTATTCTGCTGCTGGTGCAGTCACTGTGTACATACATGACATTACTTATCCTGTACTGATCCTGAGTTACATCCTGTATTATACTCCAGAGCTGCACTCACTATTCTGCTGCTGGTGCAGTCACTGTGTACATACATGACATTACTTATCCTGTACTGATACTGAGTTACATCCTGTATTATACTCCAGAGCTGCACTCACTATTCTGCTGCTGGTGCAGTCACTGTGTACATACATGACATTACTTATCCTGTACTGATCCTGAGTAACATCCTGTATTATACCCCAGAGCTGCACTCACTATTCTGCTGCTGCAGTCACTGTGTACATACATGACATTACTTATCCTGTAGTGATCCTGAGTTACATCCTGTATTATACCCCACAGCTGCACTCACTATTCTGCTGCTGGTGCAGTCACTGTGTACATACATGACATTACTTATCCTGTACTGATCCTGAGTTACATCCTGTATTATACCCCAGAGCTGCACTCACTATTCTGCTGCTGGTGCAGTCACTGTGTACATACATGACATTACTTATCCTGTACTGATCCTGAGTTACATCCTGTATTATACTCCAGAGCTGCACTCACTATTCTGCTGCTGGTGCAGTCACTGTGTACATACATGACATTACTTATCCTGTACTGATCCTGAGTTACATCCTGTATTATACCCCAGAGCTGCACTCACTATAATGCTGCTGGTGCAGTCACTGTGTACATACATGACATTACTTACCCTGTACTGATCCTGAGTTACATCCTGTATTATACCCCAGAGCTGCACTCACTATTCTGCTGCTGGTGCAGTCACTGTGTACATGCATGACATTACTTATCCTGTACTGATCCTGAGTTACATCCTGTATTATACTCCAGAGCTGCACTCACTATTCTGCTGCTGGTGCAGTCACTGTGTACATACATGACATTACTTATCCTGTACTGATCCTGAGTTACATCCTGTATTATACTCCAGAGCTGCACTCACTATTCTGCTGCTGGTGCAGTCACTGTGTACATACATGACATTACTTATCCTGTACTGATCCTGAGTTACATCCTGTATTATACCCCAGAGCTGCACTCACCATTCTGCTGCTGGTGCAGTCACTGTGTACATACATGACATTACTTATCCTGTACTGATCCTGAGTTACATCCTGTATTATACTCCAGAGCTGCACTCACTATTCTGCTGCTGGTGCAGTCACTGTGTACATACAGGACATTACTTATCCTGTACTGATACTGAGTTACATCCTGTATTATACTCCAGAGCTGCACTCACTATTCTGCTGCTGGTGCAGTCACTGTGTACATACATGACATTACTTATCCTGTACTGATACTGAGTTACATCCTGTATTATACTCCAGAGCTGCACTCACTATTCTGCTGCTGGTGCAGTCACTGTGTACATACATGACATTACTTATCCTGTACTGATCCTGAGTAACATCCTGTATTATACCCCAGAGCTGCACTCACTATTCTGCTGCTGCAGTCACTGTGTACATACATGACATTACTTATCCTGTAGTGATCCTGAGTTACATCCTGTATTATACCCCAGAGCTGCACTCACTATTCTGCTGCTGGTGCAGTCACTGTGTACATACATGACATTACTTATCCTGTACTGATCCTGAGTTACATCCTGTATTATACCCCAGAGCTGCACTCACTATTCTGCTGCTGGTGCAGTCACTGTGTACATACATGACATTACTTATCCTGTACTGATCCCGAGTTACATCCTGTATTATACCCCAGAGCTGCACTCACTATTCTGCTGCTGGTGCAGTCACTGTGTACATACATGACACTACTTATCCTGTACTGATCCTGAGTTACATCCTGTATTATACCCCAGAGCTGCACTCACTATTCTGCTGCTGGTGCAGTCACTGTGTACATACATGACATTACTTATCCTGTACTGATCCTGAGTTACATCCTGTATTATACCCCAGAGCTACACTCACTATTCTGCTGCTGGTGCAGTCACTGTGTACATACATGACATTACTTATCCTGTACTGATCCTGAGTTACATCCTGTATTATACTCCAGAGCTACACTCACTATTCTGCTGCTGGTGCAGTCACTGTGTACATACATGACATTACTTATCCTGCACTGATCCTGAGTTACATCCTGTATTATACCCCAGAGCTGCACTCACTATTCTGCTGCTGGTGCAGTCACTGTGTACATACATGACATTACTTACCCTGTACTGACCCTGAGTTACATCCTGTATTATACCCCAGAGCTGCACTCACTATTCTGCTGCTGGTGCAGTCACTGTGTACATACATGACATTACTTATCCTGTACTGATCCTGAGTTACATCCTGTATTATACCCCAGAGCTGCACTCACTATTCTGCTGCTGGTGCAGTCACTGTGTACATACATGACATTACTTATCCTGTACTGATCCTGAGTTACATCCTGTATTATACCCCAGAGCTGCACTCACTATTCTGCTGCTGGTGCAGTCACTGTGTACATACATGACATTACTTATCCTGTACTGATCCTGAGTTACATCCTGTATTATACTCCAGAGCTGCACTCACTATTCTGCTGCTGGTGCAGTCACTGTGTACATACATGACATTATTTATCCTGTATTGATCCTGAGTTACATCCTGTATTATACCCCAGAGCTGCACTCACTATTCTGCTGCTTATGCAGTCACTGTGTACATACATGACATTACTTATCCTGTACTGATCCTGAGTTACATCCTGTATTATACCCCAGAGCTGCACTCACTATAATGCTGCTGGTGCAGTCACTGTGTACATGCATGACATTACTTACCCTGTACTGATCCTGAGTTACATCCTGTATTATACTCCAGAGCTGCACTCACTATTCTGCTGCTGGTGCAGTCACTGTGTACATACATGACATTACTTATCCTGTACTGATCCTGAGTTACATCCTGTATTATACCCAGAGCTGCACTCACTATTCTGCTGCTGGTGCAGTCACTGTGTACATACATGACATTACTTATCCTGTACTGATCCTGAGTTACATCCTGTATTATACCCCAGAGCTGCACTCACTATTCTGCTGCTGGTGCAGTCACTGTGTACATACATGACATTATTTATCCTGTATTGATCCTGAGTTACATCCTGTATTATACCCCAGAGCTGCACTCACTATTCTGCTGCTCGTGCAGTCACTGTACATACATGACATTACTTATCCTGTACTGATCCTGAGTTACATCCTGTATTATACCCCAGAGCTGCACTCACTATTCTGCTGCTGGTGCAGTCACTGTGTACATACATGACATTACTTATCCTGTACTGATCCTGTGTTACATCCTGTATTATACTCCAGAGCTGCACTCACTATACTGCTGCTGGTGCAGTCACTGTGTACATACATGACATTACTTATCCTGTACTGATCCTGTGTTACATCCTGTATTATACTCCAGAGCTGCACTCACTATTCTGCTGCTGGTGCAGTCACTGTGTACATACATGACATTACTTATCCTGTACTGATCCTGAGTTACATCCTGTATAATACTCCAGAGCTGCACTCACTATTCTGCTGCTGGTGCAGTCACTGTACATACATGACATTACTTATCCTGTACTGACCCTGAGTTACATCCTGTATTATACCCCAGAGCTGCACTCACTATTCTGCTGCTGGTGCAGTTACTGTGTACATACATGACATTACTTATCCTGTACTGATCCTGAGTTACATCCTGTATTATACCCCAGAGCTGCACTCACTATTCTGCTGCTGGTGCAGTCACTGTGTACATACATGACATTATTTATCCTGTATTGATCCTGAGTTACATCCTGTATTATACCCCAGAGCTGCACTCACTATTCTGCTGCTCGTGCAGTCACTGTACATACATGACATTACTTATCCTGTACTGATCCTGGGTTACATCCTGTATTATACCCCAGAGCTGCACTCACTATTCTGCTGCTGGTGCAGTCACTGTGTACATACATGACATTACTTATCCTGTACTGATCCTGAGTTACATCCTGTATTATACTCCAGAGCTGCACTCACTATTCTGCTGCTGGTGCAGTCACTGTGTACATACATGACATTACTTATCCTGTACTGATCCTGAGTTACATCCTGTATTATACTCCAGAGCTGCACTCACTATAATGCTGCTGGTGCAGTCACTGTGTACATGCATGACATTACTTATCCTGTACTGATCCTGAGTTACATCCTGTATTATACTCCAGAGCTGCACTCACTATTCTGCTGCTGGTGCAGTCACTGTGTACATACATGACATTACTTATCCTGTACTGATCCTGAGTTACATCCTGTATTATACCCCAGAGCTGCACTCACTATAATGCTGCTGGTGCAGTCACTGTGTACATACATGACATTACTTACCCTGTACTGATCCTGAGTTACATCCTGTATTATACCCCAGAGCTGCACTCACTATTCTGCTGCTGGTGCAGTCACTGTGTACATGCATGACATTACTTATCCTGTACTGATCCTGAGTTACATCCTGTATTATACTCCAGAGCTGCACTCACTATTCTGCTGCTGGTGCAGTCACTGTGTACATACATGACATTACTTATCCTGTACTGATCCTGAGTTACATCCTGTATTATACTCCAGAGCTGCACTCACTATTCTGCTGCTGGTGCAGTCACTGTGTACATACATGACATTACTTATCCTGTACTGATACTGAGTTACATCCTGTATTATACTCCAGAGCTGCACTCACTATTCTGCTGCTGGTGCAGTCACTGTGTACATACATGACATTACTTATCCTGTACTGATCCTGAGTAACATCCTGTATTATACCCCAGAGCTGCACTCACTATTCTGCTGCTGCAGTCACTGTGTACATACATGACATTACTTATCCTGTAGTGATCCTGAGTTACATCCTGTATTATACCCCACAGCTGCACTCACTATTCTGCTGCTGGTGCAGTCACTGTGTACATACATGACATTACTTATCCTGTACTGATCCTGAGTTACATCCTGTATTATACCCCAGAGCTGCACTCACTATTCTGCTGCTGGTGCAGTCACTGTGTACATACATGACATTACTTATCCTGTACTGATCCTGAGTTACATCCTGTATTATACTCCAGAGCTGCACTCACTATTCTGCTGCTGGTGCAGTCACTGTGTACATACATGACATTACTTATCCTGTACTGATCCTGAGTTACATCCTGTATTATACCCCAGAGCTGCACTCACTATAATGCTGCTGGTGCAGTCACTGTGTACATACATGACATTACTTACCCTGTACTGATCCTGAGTTACATCCTGTATTATACCCCAGAGCTGCACTCACTATTCTGCTGCTGGTGCAGTCACTGTGTACATGCATGACATTACTTATCCTGTACTGATCCTGAGTTACATCCTGTATTATACTCCAGAGCTGCACTCACTATTCTGCTGCTGGTGCAGTCACTGTGTACATACATGACATTACTTATCCTGTACTGATCCTGAGTTACATCCTGTATTATACTCCAGAGCTGCACTCACTATTCTGCTGCTGGTGCAGTCACTGTGTACATACATGACATTACTTATCCTGTACTGATCCTGAGTTACATCCTGTATTATACCCCAGAGCTGCACTCACTATTCTGCTGCTGGTGCAGTCACTGTGTACATACATGACATTACTTATCCTGTACTGATCCTGAGTTACATCCTGTATTATACTCCAGAGCTGCACTCACTATTCTGCTGCTGGTGCAGTCACTGTGTACATTCAGGACATTACTTATCCTGTACTGATACTGAGTTACATCCTGTATTATACTCCAGAGCTGCACTCACTATTCTGCTGCTGGTGCAGTCACTGTGTACATACATGACATTACTTATCCTGTACTGATCCTGAGTTACATCCTGTATTATACCCCAGAGCTGCACTCACTATTCTGCTGCTGGTGCAGTCACTGTGTACATACATGACATTATTTATCCTGTATTGATCCTGAGTTACATCCTGTATTATACCCCAGAGCTGCACTCACTATTCTGCTGCTCGTGCAGTCACTGTACATACATGACATTACTTATCCTGTACTGATCCTGAGTTACATCCTGTATTATACCCCAGAGCTGCACTCACTATTCTGCTGCTGGTGCAGTCACTGTGTACATACATGACATTACTTATCCTGTACTGATCCTGTGTTACATCCTGTATTATACTCCAGAGCTGCACTCACTATACTGCTGCTGGTGCAGTCACTGTGTACATACATGACATTACTTATCCTGTACTGATCCTGTGTTACATCCTGTATTATACTCCAGAGCTGCACTCACTATTCTGCTGCTGGTGCAGTCACTGTGTACATACATGACATTACTTATCCTGTACTGATCCTGAGTTACATCCTGTATAATACTCCAGAGCTGCACTCACTATTCTGCTGCTGGTGCAGTCACTGTACATACATGACATTACTTATCCTGTACTGACCCTGAGTTACATCCTGTATTATACCCCAGAGCTGCACTCACTATTCTGCTGCTGGTGCAGTTACTGTGTACATACATGACATTACTTATCCTGTACTGATCCTGAGTTACATCCTGTATTATACCCCAGAGCTGCACTCACTATTCTGCTGCTGGTGCAGTCACTGTGTACATACATGACATTATTTATCCTGTATTGATCCTGAGTTACATCCTGTATTATACCCCAGAGCTGCACTCACTATTCTGCTGCTCGTGCAGTCACTGTACATACATGACATTACTTATCCTGTACTGATCCTGGGTTACATCCTGTATTATACCCCAGAGCTGCACTCACTATTCTGCTGCTGGTGCAGTCACTGTGTACATACATGACATTACTTATCCTGTACTGATCCTGAGTTACATCCTGTATTATACTCCAGAGCTGCACTCACTATTCTGCTGCTGGTGCAGTCACTGTGTACATACATGACATTACTTATCCTGTACTGATCCTGAGTTACATCCTGTATTATACTCCAGAGCTGCACTCACTATAATGCTGCTGGTGCAGTCACTGTGTACATGCATGACATTACTTATCCTGTACTGATCCTGAGTTACATCCTGTATTATACTCCAGAGCTGCACTCACTATTCTGCTGCTGGTGCAGTCACTGTGTACATACATGACATTACTTATCCTGTACTGATCCTGAGTTACATCCTGTATTATACCCCAGAGCTGCACTCACTATAATGCTGCTGGTGCAGTCACTGTGTACATACATGACATTACTTACCCTGTACTGATCCTGAGTTACATCCTGTATTATACCCCAGAGCTGCACTCACTATTCTGCTGCTGGTGCAGTCACTGTGTACATGCATGACATTACTTATCCTGTACTGATCCTGAGTTACATCCTGTATTATACTCCAGAGCTGCACTCACTATTCTGCTGCTGGTGCAGTCACTGTGTACATACATGACATTACTTATCCTGTACTGATCCTGAGTTACATCCTGTATTATACTCCAGAGCTGCACTCACTATTCTGCTGCTGGTGCAGTCACTGTGTACATACATGACATTACTTATCCTGTACTGATACTGAGTTACATCCTGTATTATACTCCAGAGCTGCACTCACTATTCTGCTGCTGGTGCAGTCACTGTGTACATACATGACATTACTTATCCTGTACTGATCCTGAGTAACATCCTGTATTATACCCCAGAGCTGCACTCACTATTCTGCTGCTGCAGTCACTGTGTACATACATGACATTACTTATCCTGTAGTGATCCTGAGTTACATCCTGTATTATACCCCACAGCTGCACTCACTATTCTGCTGCTGGTGCAGTCACTGTGTACATACATGACATTACTTATCCTGTACTGATCCTGAGTTACATCCTGTATTATACCCCAGAGCTGCACTCACTATTCTGCTGCTGGTGCAGTCACTGTGTACATACATGACATTACTTATCCTGTACTGATCCTGAGTTACATCCTGTATTATACTCCAGAGCTGCACTCACTATTCTGCTGCTGGTGCAGTCACTGTGTACATACATGACATTACTTATCCTGTACTGATCCTGAGTTACATCCTGTATTATACCCCAGAGCTGCACTCACTATAATGCTGCTGGTGCAGTCACTGTGTACATACATGACATTACTTACCCTGTACTGATCCTGAGTTACATCCTGTATTATACCCCAGAGCTGCACTCACTATTCTGCTGCTGGTGCAGTCACTGTGTACATGCATGACATTACTTATCCTGTACTGATCCTGAGTTACATCCTGTATTATACTCCAGAGCTGCACTCACTATTCTGCTGCTGGTGCAGTCACTGTGTACATACATGACATTACTTATCCTGTACTGATCCTGAGTTACATCCTGTATTATACTCCAGAGCTGCACTCACTATTCTGCTGCTGGTGCAGTCACTGTGTACATACATGACATTACTTATCCTGTACTGATCCTGAGTTACATCCTGTATTATACCCCAGAGCTGCACTCACTATTCTGCTGCTGGTGCAGTCACTGTGTACATACATGACATTACTTATCCTGTACTGATCCTGAGTTACATCCTGTATTATACTCCAGAGCTGCACTCACTATTCTGCTGCTGGTGCAGTCACTGTGTACATACAGGACATTACTTATCCTGTACTGATACTGAGTTACATCCTGTATTATACTCCAGAGCTGCACTCACTATTCTGCTGCTGGTGCAGTCACTGTGTACATACATGACATTACTTATCCTGTACTGATACTGAGTTACATCCTGTATTATACTCCAGAGCTGCACTCACTATTCTGCTGCTGGTGCAGTCACTGTGTACATACATGACATTACTTATCCTGTACTGATCCTGAGTAACATCCTGTATTATACCCCAGAGCTGCACTCACTATTCTGCTGCTGCAGTCACTGTGTACATACATGACATTACTTATCCTGTAGTGATCCTGAGTTACATCCTGTATTATACCCCAGAGCTGCACTCACTATTCTGCTGCTGGTGCAGTCACTGTGTACATACATGACATTACTTATCCTGTACTGATCCTGAGTTACATCCTGTATTATACCCCAGAGCTGCACTCACTATTCTGCTGCTGGTGCAGTCACTGTGTACATACATGACATTACTTATCCTGTACTGATCCCGAGTTACATCCTGTATTATACCCCAGAGCTGCACTCACTATTCTGCTGCTGGTGCAGTCACTGTGTACATACATGACATTACTTATCCTGTACTGATCCTGAGTTACATCCTGTATTATACCCCAGAGCTGCACTCACTATTCTGCTGCTGGTGCAGTCACTGTGTACATACATGACATTACTTATCCTGTACTGATCCTGAGTTACATCCTGTATTATACCCCAGAGCTGCACTCACTATTCTGCTGCTGGTGCAGTCACTGTGTACATACATGACATTACTTATCCTGTACTGATCCTGAGTTACATCCTGTATTATACTCCAGAGCTGCACTCACTATTCTGCTGCTGGTGCAGTCACTGTGTACATACATGACATTATTTATCCTGTATTGATCCTGAGTTACATCCTGTATTATACCCCAGAGCTGCACTCACTATTCTGCTGCTTATGCAGTCACTGTGTACATACATGACATTACTTATCCTGTACTGATCCTGAGTTACATCCTGTATTATACCCCAGAGCTGCACTCACTATAATGCTGCTGGTGCAGTCACTGTGTACATGCATGACATTACTTATCCTGTACTGATCCTGAGTTACATCCTGTATTATACTCCAGAGCTGCACTCACTATTCTGCTGCTGGTGCAGTCACTGTGTACATACATGACATTACTTATCCTGTACTGATCCTGAGTTACATCCTGTATTATACCCAGAGCTGCACTCACTATTCTGCTGCTGGTGCAGTCACTGTGTACATACATGACATTACTTATCCTGTACTGATCCTGAGTTACATCCTGTATTATACCCCAGAGCTGCACTCACTATTCTGCTGCTGGTGCAGTCACTGTGTACATACATGACATTATTTATCCTGTATTGATCCTGAGTTACATCCTGTATTATACCCCAGAGCTGCACTCACTATTCTGCTGCTCGTGCAGTCACTGTACATACATGACATTACTTATCCTGTACTGATCCTGAGTTACATCCTGTATTATACCCCAGAGCTGCACTCACTATTCTGCTGCTGGTGCAGTCACTGTGTACATACATGACATTACTTATCCTGTACTGATCCTGTGTTACATCCTGTATTATACTCCAGAGCTGCACTCACTATTCTGCTGCTGGTGCAGTCACTGTGTACATACATGACATTACTTATCCTGTACTGATCCTGAGTTACATCCTGTATTATACTCCAGAGCTGCACTCACTATTCTGCTGCTGGTGCAGTCACTGTACATACATGACATTACTTATCCTGTACTGACCCTGAGTTACATCCTGTATTATACCCCAGAGCTGCACTCACTATTCTGCTGCTGGTGCAGTTACTGTGTACATACATGACATTACTTATCCTGTACTGATCCTGAGTTACATCCTGTATTATACCCCAGAGCTGCACTCACTATTCTGCTGCTGGTGCAGTCACTGTGTACATACATGACATTATTTATCCTGTATTGATCCTGAGTTACATCCTGTATTATACCCCAGAGCTGCACTCACTATTCTGCTGCTCGTGCAGTCACTGTACATACATGACATTACTTATCCTGTACTGATCCTGGGTTACATCCTGTATTATACCCCAGAGCTGCACTCACTATTCTGCTGCTGGTGCAGTCACTGTGTACATACATGACATTACTTATCCTGTACTGATCCTGAGTTACATCCTGTATTATACTCCAGAGCTGCACTCACTATTCTGCTGCTGGTGCAGTCACTGTGTACATACATGACATTACTTATCCTGTACTGATCCTGAGTTACATCCTGTATTATACTCCAGAGCTGCACTCACTATAATGCTGCTGGTGCAGTCACTGTGTACATGCATGACATTACTTATCCTGTACTGATCCTGAGTTACATCCTGTATTATACTCCAGAGCTGCACTCACTATTCTGCTGCTGGTGCAGTCACTGTGTACATACATGACATTACTTATCCTGTACTGATCCTGAGTTACATCCTGTATTATACCCCAGAGCTGCACTCACTATAATGCTGCTGGTGCAGTCACTGTGTACATACATGACATTACTTACCCTGTACTGATCCTGAGTTACATCCTGTATTATACCCCAGAGCTGCACTCACTATTCTGCTGCTGGTGCAGTCACTGTGTACATGCATGACATTACTTATCCTGTACTGATCCTGAGTTACATCCTGTATTATACTCCAGAGCTGCACTCACTATTCTGCTGCTGGTGCAGTCACTGTGTACATACATGACATTACTTATCCTGTACTGATCCTGAGTTACATCCTGTATTATACTCCAGAGCTGCACTCACTATTCTGCTGCTGGTGCAGTCACTGTGTACATACATGACATTACTTATCCTGTACTGATACTGAGTTACATCCTGTATTATACTCCAGAGCTGCACTCACTATTCTGCTGCTGGTGCAGTCACTGTGTACATACATGACATTACTTATCCTGTACTGATCCTGAGTAACATCCTGTATTATACCCCAGAGCTGCACTCACTATTCTGCTGCTGCAGTCACTGTGTACATACATGACATTACTTATCCTGTAGTGATCCTGAGTTACATCCTGTATTATACCCCACAGCTGCACTCACTATTCTGCTGCTGGTGCAGTCACTGTGTACATACATGACATTACTTATCCTGTACTGATCCTGAGTTACATCCTGTATTATACCCCAGAGCTGCACTCACTATTCTGCTGCTGGTGCAGTCACTGTGTACATACATGACATTACTTATCCTGTACTGATCCTGAGTTACATCCTGTATTATACTCCAGAGCTGCACTCACTATTCTGCTGCTGGTGCAGTCACTGTGTACATACATGACATTACTTATCCTGTACTGATCCTGAGTTACATCCTGTATTATACCCCAGAGCTGCACTCACTATAATGCTGCTGGTGCAGTCACTGTGTACATACATGACATTACTTACCCTGTACTGATCCTGAGTTACATCCTGTATTATACCCCAGAGCTGCACTCACTATTCTGCTGCTGGTGCAGTCACTGTGTACATGCATGACATTACTTATCCTGTACTGATCCTGAGTTACATCCTGTATTATACTCCAGAGCTGCACTCACTATTCTGCTGCTGGTGCAGTCACTGTGTACATACATGACATTACTTATCCTGTACTGATCCTGAGTTACATCCTGTATTATACTCCAGAGCTGCACTCACTATTCTGCTGCTGGTGCAGTCACTGTGTACATACATGACATTACTTATCCTGTACTGATCCTGAGTTACATCCTGTATTATACCCCAGAGCTGCACTCACTATTCTGCTGCTGGTGCAGTCACTGTGTACATACATGACATTACTTATCCTGTACTGATCCTGAGTTACATCCTGTATTATACTCCAGAGCTGCACTCACTATTCTGCTGCTGGTGCAGTCACTGTGTACATACAGGACATTACTTATCCTGTACTGATACTGAGTTACATCCTGTATTATACTCCAGAGCTGCACTCACTATTCTGCTGCTGGTGCAGTCACTGTGTACATACATGACATTACTTATCCTGTACTGATACTGAGTTACATCCTGTATTATACTCCAGAGCTGCACTCACTATTCTGCTGCTGGTGCAGTCACTGTGTACATACATGACATTACTTATCCTGTACTGATCCTGAGTAACATCCTGTATTATACCCCAGAGCTGCACTCACTATTCTGCTGCTGCAGTCACTGTGTACATACATGACATTACTTATCCTGTAGTGATCCTGAGTTACATCCTGTATTATACCCCAGAGCTGCACTCACTATTCTGCTGCTGGTGCAGTCACTGTGTACATACATGACATTACTTATCCTGTACTGATCCTGAGTTACATCCTGTATTATACCCCAGAGCTGCACTCACTATTCTGCTGCTGGTGCAGTCACTGTGTACATACATGACATTACTTATCCTGTACTGATCCCGAGTTACATCCTGTATTATACCCCAGAGCTGCACTCACTATTCTGCTGCTGGTGCAGTCACTGTGTACATACATGACATTACTTATCCTGTACTGATCCTGAGTTACATCCTGTATTATACCCCAGAGCTGCACTCACTATTCTGCTGCTGGTGCAGTCACTGTGTACATACATGACATTACTTATCCTGTACTGATCCTGAGTTACATCCTGTATTATACCCCAGAGCTGCACTCACTATTCTGCTGCTGGTGCAGTCACTGTGTACATACATGACATTACTTATCCTGTACTGATCCTGAGTTACATCCTGTATTATACTCCAGAGCTGCACTCACTATTCTGCTGCTGGTGCAGTCACTGTGTACATACATGACATTATTTATCCTGTATTGATCCTGAGTTACATCCTGTATTATACCCCAGAGCTGCACTCACTATTCTGCTGCTTATGCAGTCACTGTGTACATACATGACATTACTTATCCTGTACTGATCCTGAGTTACATCCTGTATTATACCCCAGAGCTGCACTCACTATAATGCTGCTGGTGCAGTCACTGTGTACATGCATGACATTACTTATCCTGTACTGATCCTGAGTTACATCCTGTATTATACTCCAGAGCTGCACTCACTATTCTGCTGCTGGTGCAGTCACTGTGTACATACATGACATTACTTATCCTGTACTGATCCTGAGTTACATCCTGTATTATACCCAGAGCTGCACTCACTATTCTGCTGCTGGTGCAGTCACTGTGTACATACATGACATTACTTATCCTGTACTGATCCTGAGTTACATCCTGTATTATACCCCAGAGCTGCACTCACTATTCTGCTGCTGGTGCAGTCACTGTGTACATACATGACATTATTTATCCTGTATTGATCCTGAGTTACATCCTGTATTATACCCCAGAGCTGCACTCACTATTCTGCTGCTCGTGCAGTCACTGTACATACATGACATTACTTATCCTGTACTGATCCTGAGTTACATCCTGTATTATACCCCAGAGCTGCACTCACTATTCTGCTGCTGGTGCAGTCACTGTGTACATACATGACATTACTTATCCTGTACTGATCCTGTGTTACATCCTGTATTATACTCCAGAGCTGCACTCACTATTCTGCTGCTGGTGCAGTCACTGTGTACATACATGACATTACTTATCCTGTACTGATCCTGAGTTACATCCTGTATTATACTCCAGAGCTGCACTCACTATTCTGCTGCTGGTGCAGTCACTGTACATACATGACATTACTTATCCTGTACTGACCCTGAGTTACATCCTGTATTATACCCCAGAGCTGCACTCACTATTCTGCTGCTGGTGCAGTTACTGTGTACATACATGACATTACTTATCCTGTACTGATCCTGAGTTACATCCTGTATTATACCCCAGAGCTGCACTCACTATTCTGCTGCTGGTGCAGTCACTGTGTACATACATGACATTATTTATCCTGTATTGATCCTGAGTTACATCCTGTATTATACCCCAGAGCTGCACTCACTATTCTGCTGCTCGTGCAGTCACTGTACATACATGACATTACTTATCCTGTACTGATCCTGGGTTACATCCTGTATTATACCCCAGAGCTGCACTCACTATTCTGCTGCTGGTGCAGTCACTGTGTACATACATGACATTACTTATCCTGTACTGATCCTGAGTTACATCCTGTATTATACTCCAGAGCTGCACTCACTATTCTGCTGCTGGTGCAGTCACTGTGTACATACATGACATTACTTATCCTGTACTGATCCTGAGTTACATCCTGTATTATACTCCAGAGCTGCACTCACTATAATGCTGCTGGTGCAGTCACTGTGTACATGCATGACATTACTTATCCTGTACTGATCCTGAGTTACATCCTGTATTATACTCCAGAGCTGCACTCACTATTCTGCTGCTGGTGCAGTCACTGTGTACATACATGACATTACTTATCCTGTACTGATCCTGAGTTACATCCTGTATTATACCCCAGAGCTGCACTCACTATAATGCTGCTGGTGCAGTCACTGTGTACATACATGACATTACTTACCCTGTACTGATCCTGAGTTACATCCTGTATTATACCCCAGAGCTGCACTCACTATTCTGCTGCTGGTGCAGTCACTGTGTACATGCATGACATTACTTATCCTGTACTGATCCTGAGTTACATCCTGTATTATACTCCAGAGCTGCACTCACTATTCTGCTGCTGGTGCAGTCACTGTGTACATACATGACATTACTTATCCTGTACTGATCCTGAGTTACATCCTGTATTATACTCCAGAGCTGCACTCACTATTCTGCTGCTGGTGCAGTCACTGTGTACATACATGACATTACTTATCCTGTACTGATACTGAGTTACATCCTGTATTATACTCCAGAGCTGCACTCACTATTCTGCTGCTGGTGCAGTCACTGTGTACATACATGACATTACTTATCCTGTACTGATCCTGAGTAACATCCTGTATTATACCCCAGAGCTGCACTCACTATTCTGCTGCTGCAGTCACTGTGTACATACATGACATTACTTATCCTGTAGTGATCCTGAGTTACATCCTGTATTATACCCCACAGCTGCACTCACTATTCTGCTGCTGGTGCAGTCACTGTGTACATACATGACATTACTTATCCTGTACTGATCCTGAGTTACATCCTGTATTATACCCCAGAGCTGCACTCACTATTCTGCTGCTGGTGCAGTCACTGTGTACATACATGACATTACTTATCCTGTACTGATCCTGAGTTACATCCTGTATTATACTCCAGAGCTGCACTCACTATTCTGCTGCTGGTGCAGTCACTGTGTACATACATGACATTACTTATCCTGTACTGATCCTGAGTTACATCCTGTATTATACCCCAGAGCTGCACTCACTATAATGCTGCTGGTGCAGTCACTGTGTACATACATGACATTACTTACCCTGTACTGATCCTGAGTTACATCCTGTATTATACCCCAGAGCTGCACTCACTATTCTGCTGCTGGTGCAGTCACTGTGTACATGCATGACATTACTTATCCTGTACTGATCCTGAGTTACATCCTGTATTATACTCCAGAGCTGCACTCACTATTCTGCTGCTGGTGCAGTCACTGTGTACATACATGACATTACTTATCCTGTACTGATCCTGAGTTACATCCTGTATTATACTCCAGAGCTGCACTCACTATTCTGCTGCTGGTGCAGTCACTGTGTACATACATGACATTACTTATCCTGTACTGATCCTGAGTTACATCCTGTATTATACCCCAGAGCTGCACTCACTATTCTGCTGCTGGTGCAGTCACTGTGTACATACATGACATTACTTATCCTGTACTGATCCTGAGTTACATCCTGTATTATACCCCAGAGCTGCACTCACTATTCTGCTGCTGGTGCAGTCACTGTGTACATACATGACATTACTTATCCTGTACTGATCCTGAGTTACATCCTGTATTATACTCCAGAGCTGCACTCACTATTCTGCTGCTGGTGCAGTCACTGTGTACATACAGGACATTACTTATCCTGTACTGATACTGAGTTACATCCTGTATTATACTCCAGAGCTGCACTCACTATTCTGCTGCTGGTGCAGTCACTGTGTACATACATGACATTACTTATCCTGTACTGATACTGAGTTACATCCTGTATTATACTCCAGAGCTGCACTCACTATTCTGCTGCTGGTGCAGTCACTGTGTACATACATGACATTACTTATCCTGTACTGATCCTGAGTAACATCCTGTATTATACCCCAGAGCTGCACTCACTATTCTGCTGCTGCAGTCACTGTGTACATACATGACATTACTTATTCTGTAGTGATCCTGAGTTACATCCTGTATTATACCCCAGAGCTGCACTCACTATTCTGCTGCTGGTGCAGTCACTGTGTACATACATGACATTACTTATCCTGTACTGATCCTGAGTTACATCCTGTATTATACCCCAGAGCTGCACTCACTATTCTGCTGCTGGTGCAGTCACTGTGTACATACATGACATTACTTATCCTGTACTGATCCCGAGTTACATCCTGTATTATACCCCAGAGCTGCACTCACTATTCTGCTGCTGGTGCAGTCACTGTGTACATACATGACATTACTTATCCTGTACTGATCCTGAGTTACATCCTGTATTATACCCCAGAGCTGCACTCACTATTCTGCTGCTGGTGCAGTCACTGTGTACATACATGACATTACTTATCCTGTACTGATCCTGAGTTACATCCTGTATTATACACCAGAGCTGCACTCACTATTCTGCTGCTGGTGCAGTCACTGTGTACATACATGACATTACTTATCCTGTACTGATCCTGAGTTACATCCTGTATTATACCCCAGAGCTGCACTCACTATTCTGCTGCTGGTGCAGTCACTGTGTACATACATGACATTACTTATCCTGTACTGATCCCGAGTTACATCCTGTATTATACCCCAGAGCTGCACTCACTATTCTGCTGCTGGTGCAGTCACTGTGTACATACATGACATTACTTATCCTGTACTGATCCTGAGTTACATCCTGTATTATACCCCAGAGCTGCACTCACTATTCTGCTGCTGGTGCAGTCACTGTGTACATACATGACATTACTTATCCTGTACTGATCCTGAGTTACATCCTGTATTATACACCAGAGCTGCACTCACTATTCTGCTGCTGGTGCAGTCACTGTGTACATACATGACATTACTTATCCTGTACTGATCCTGAGTTACATCCTGTATTATACCCCAGAGCTGCACTCACTATTCTGCTGCTGGTGCAGTCACTGTGTACATACATGACATTACTTATCCTGTACTGATCCTGAGTTACATCCTGTAAATCTTTTATTTTATATAAAAATGAAAAACATAACAACAATAAACATAAATGAAGCCATAACTTCTGGCAAAATAATTACAACAAATATAATCAAAAATAAACTTACAAAACCTCCTGGCCCAGCCACACACACTCACCACACACTCAGCATGAGAACAACCAAAACCCTCACACAGTCCCACCACCTAATTTTTTTTTTTAATAATGTTTTTTTTTTTTTTTTTCCCCATAAATAACTAAAGAATACACAGCAAAAAAAAGACATAAAACAGGAAATAAAAACATTAAATATAACTAACTAAATCCCACGCCCATCACCCTCCCACCCAGACACTGGTCTAACGTCCAAAGTTTGCGCTATATAGTCCAGACCAGTGCCCAGGATCATACTGTCCAAATCCCGTCCACCCCCCTCCCAACCTAACACCCTAACACCAACACCCCAAAACCAACCAACCTATATACACAAGAACTATAACTACATAAATACACACTGTACACAAAATACAAACACATTAAACAAATCAACATAACAAAACCAACCACATAAAGCCCAGGTTCGGCACCTGCAAGCCCCACATCACTACACGCTCAGATACAAAACAAAAATCTACTGTGCAGCATCAGCCCCAACACCAGGAGCGGAGATGACAGGCTAAGGGACACTAAAGGAGAACCCCCTCCAAAGGAGAGAGGCCCTCCCCGTGCCCAGCCTCTCATACTCCAGAGAGCGCACCTTCACCAGGAGGGGAGAGGACAGACTAAGGGACACTAAGGAGAGAGGCCCTCCCCGTGCCCAGCCTCTCATACTCCAGAGAGCGCACCTTCACCAGGGGGGAGAGGACAGACTAAGGGACACTAAAGGAGAGAGGCCCTCCCCGTGCCCAGCCTCTCATACTCCAGAGAGCGCACCTTCACCAGGTCACCCAGAATGTTCCTAACCACCTCATCCACCGGGAGGACTTTACGCTGCGTCGATACTAAGCACCGTGCGTTCCACGTGTGGTACCTGACCACTAGGCTAACTAGGAATAACGTGCAGCGGTCCCGGCCACCCAGGCCTCTGAATGCTCCATAGGCCCACTCCGCATAGGAGAGACCGGCCAACACGGGCCAATGGATGGAAGCGCCCACCCGGTTGTACACCTCTGTGTTAAAGGGGCACTGAAGCAGGAAGTGGTCCATGCTCTCCAGCAGGCCACCGCACTCCTCCCGGGGACAACCCCTTTCCTCAGAGCTCCTACACTTCAGATTGTCCCTCACACACAGCTTTCCATGGAAGCAGCGCCAAGCCAAGTCCCAAAACTTCAAGGGGATCCGGATAGAATTCAAAAGACCTAAACCCACCCCAAGATCCCGACTTGGGCAATCCCTGAGGGCCAGAGGCTTCTGGAAACGGGCAAACAGAACCCTCTTGTCAAGGATTTTCCTCGACATGGTCCTGATCTCCCACATTCCCAGACCCCACCGGCGAATCACCTTCAGAACCGGGGTAGCGTAAGCCGGAAGATGCCCATGCGGTGTACGAAGATCCTTCACTCGCCCTCCTGTCTCCCATTCCTGGAAGAAAGACCTAAACCATCCCCTGCAGGAGTATACCCACGGAGGAGCCCTCTCTTTCCAGAGGTTTGCTACATTGATCTTAAGAAAGGTATTCACTAGGAACACCACAGGGTTGACCATACACAACCCTCCTTGTCTCCTCGTGCGGTAAGTAACCTCCCTCTTGATAAGGTTCAGCCTATTCCCCCATAACAGCTGGAAGAACAGACTGTAGACCAACCCTTCCACTGGTCCACCCTCTGAGCGGCGATCTTAAGCCTGCCGTCCCAGTTTTGCATGGGGTAATCCCCCTGGCCAAATTCGATGCCGAGAACTTTGGCAGAGTCTTGGGGCCCTGGAAGAGTGTCCGGGAGATCAAAGCCTGGATCCCCCTCTCCCAGCCAGAGACTCTCACACTTATCCCGGTTGATCTTGGACCCAGAAGCCTCTGAGTAGCGGTCAACCTCTGACATCACCCATTGCGCCTCCCCTCTCGAGGACACAAAAACGGTGACGTCATCGGCGTACGCTACCACCCTTAGAGTGGCTTCCGGTGCTGCCCGGTCCATCCCGACTCCCACTAACGGCCCACGATCAACCCTCCTAAGGAATGGGTCAATCGCGAACACGTACAGTGGTGGGCTCAGAGGACAACCCTGGCGAACACCAGACCCGACCTCAAAAGAGCGGCCAATCCAACCGTTCACAAGCGGGAAACTCTCTGCCCCTGCGTACAAAACCTTTAGCCAATTGACAAACTCCTCCGGCAGGCCATACCTCAGAAGGACAGACCAGAGGTACTCGTGGTCAACCCGATCAAACGCTTTTGCCTGATCCAAGGACAGCAAGTACCCCTTCCAGTTACCAGCCCTGCCCTGCTCCACTGCCTCCCGGACACAAAGCACAGCACTAAATGTACTGCGGCCTGGAACAGAGCAGTGCTGGGTCCCCGAAAGGAGCCGGGGCGCAAACTGCACCAGCCGATTAAACAGCACCTTTGCCAAAACCTTTCTGTCCGTATTGAGAAGCGCTATGGGACGCCAGTTCTCAATACGAGATCGGTCCTTACCCTTTGACAGGATGATCAGGGCTGACCTCCTCATTGACTTCGGCAGAGCGCCCGAGGAAAGACACTCATTGAATACCTCAGTCAAGAGGGGAACCAAGGCGTCCTTAAAGGTCTTATAAAACTCAGATGTTAAGCCATCCGGACCTGGCGATTTCTTGAGGGCGAGCCCTTCAATCGCCCGGCTGACTTCCTCTTCCCTGATCATCTCTGTCAAAACATCAAGAGAGGGGTCTACTCCTGGCTCAGGGACAGTTTCAGCCAGGAAAACCGACATCACCTCCCGATCTAGATCCTTCCTGCCCAAGAGGTGCGAGTAGAAGGATCTGACGACCTCCAGAATCCCTGATCTGGACCTTTTCAGGGATCCCGTACTGTCAACCAGTCCTGTGACAACTTTACCATTCACTGACATCTTGCAGTTTCTGTAAGGGTCGGGCGAGCGGTATTTCCCGTAATCCCTCTCAAAAACCAAAGATGCGTGTCTATCGTACTGACACCTCTTCAGCAAGGATTTCACTCTGGAGATGTCCTCACGACTACCCCCAGTCGAGACGAGATGCTCGAGTTTCCTCCTCAGGCCCTGATACAGGCGGTACCTGTCCAGGCTCCTGAGGCTCGAGAGCTGGCGGAAGAATCTCGCCACCCTTTTCTTGAGCATCTCCCACCACTCTGACTTACTGCTACAAAGGCCCAGCAATGGTACCTGGCTCTGAAGAAAGTCCTCAAAGGATTGTCTTATCTCTGCTTCTTCCAGGAGAGACGAATTGAGCTTCCAGTAGCCTCTTCCCATCCGGGGGGTCTCTGTAACATTCAGAGAAAACAAAATTAGACAGTGGTCGGAGAACTCCACCTCAACAACGGACACTGCTGAAGAAATGGCTTCCTCCTTTAAATAAAACCTGTCTATTCTAGACCTGCAGCTACCCCTATAATAGGTGAACCCCGCGTGGCCTGGGGTGTGCCGGATGTGGACATCCACCAGGCGAGCCTCACTGGCTATGCTATTAAGAGCGACGCTATCATAAGTCAGCTTGTCTCTGGAACCTCCCCTATCCTGGGACCTCGTGACAGCATTGAAGTCCCCTCCAAAGACCACCTGCCGACTTGTAAAAAGGTAGGGCTTGATCCTCATAAAGAGACACTTCCTGTCCCACTTGGACTGGGGACCATAGATATTAATTAGGCGCAGTTCTTGTCCCTTCATGAGGACATCCAGGATCAGGCACCTCCCCATTTCTAACTCAATAACTCGTCTGCATTCTACCGGTGCGGTAAAAAGGACCGCCACTCCGCTATACGGCTCGGCCGCAAGAGACCAATAGGAAGGCCCGTGTCTCCATTCCCTCTTAGCTTTAAACACGGCCGCCAAATCTGGCAGCCTGGTCTCCTGCAAAAATAAAATGTCGGCTTCAACTCGGCCGAGAAAATCAAAGGCCGCAAATCTAGCCGCATCAGACTTAATGCTGGCGACATTAATGGACGCCAGCGTCAACGGAGTGGGTGCCGCCATCATGAGTGATTGAGTTAGACGGCTTTTTTCTTACTAACTCCCTTCCCTCTACTGTCCTCTGAGGATGATCCCTTTTCCCTTTTCCCTTCAGAATTGGGGCAACTTCTTTTTAACGAAATTGAGGTGTCCATGTTATTACTGGCCCCCAAGGACCCACCCGGACCACCCTCTCCTTCGTCCTTGTCTCCTGACTCTGAGTCAGTCTCCCTGAGGACCCAGCATCCCCAGAGGATAGAGACTCAGCGCCCCCTGCAGGCTGCTCCGCCGCCACCTCCAGAACCCCACCCTCAGCCTCTCTTCCCGAGGAGGCGATCTCATCGAGGGTGAGGAACTGGTTGGAAAGCTCAACCAGAGGGGAGGAAGTTTTCCCTTCCTTAGGTACCTTAGATCGGCCGCGTTTTTTCTTTTTCTGCTTGCGCTTATTTTCTAGCCAAATCCTGTTATCCTCATCCATACTCTCATAATGGGAGGACGTGGAGGACATGGCACCTTTCTCGCGCTCCATCCTCCTGACCTCCTCATCCAACTCATCATCCCTCAGGGCCTCAGTAGCATGACCAGCCTCTGAGGAAGGACCAAGGGTCACCCCAGCAACCTGAGGCTTCCCCAGTTCTCTCCCTTTTTGTCTGGCTTCAAGCCGCCTCAACTGAGAAGGCGACTTATTCTTGCTTTTCTTCACAGGCCCCTCAGCTCCTCCACCTCTGCTGGTACCTTCCCCAGCAGAAGCAACCTCATGGCTCTCCTCCACTGGGGTCACAACCGCATTGGCAAAGGAGCGAGGACAACGGCTGAAAGGGTGACCGAGCTCACCACACAGGTTACACCTAATGTCCTTACAGGATGCAGCGAGATGACCTA
Source organism: Engystomops pustulosus (assembly GCF_040894005.1). Lineage (NCBI taxonomy): Eukaryota > Metazoa > Chordata > Amphibia > Anura > Leptodactylidae > Engystomops > Engystomops pustulosus. The sequence goes on along the minus strand of NC_092417.1, from coordinate 182,699,471 downwards.
GCCCACCACACAAAGCGCACTTCTGCACTTGGCAGCTGGCGCTAAAGTGTGTGGGGTCACCGCACCTGTGACAGACCTTCGGCTGCCCCTGGTAGAAAATCAGGATTCTGTCCCGCCCAAGAAAGGCTGAAGAGGGAATGTGGGCGACTGTGCCGCCTGAACACTTCAACTTCATCATGAAGGTCCAGGCCCCAGACCAAATGCCAAATTCATCGCGGTTTTTCTGAGGTACCTGTACAACCTCACCATAACGACTGAGCCAAGTCATGATGTCCATGCAAGAAAGTGACTCGTTACGGGTCAAAACGGTCACCTTCTTGACTGTGTTTTGGCGAGACACTGCTTGCACAGCAAAGTCTCGCCATGCGGGCTCGTTCTTTGCCAGCTCATAATTCGACCAGAAGAGCTCTAAGCCCTCCGGCCGAACAAAGCTGACATCGAACTCCGGAGTACCATAAGGATGTATCAGGGCAAAGATGTCACTAGCCCTGAAGTTCATCTTCAGGAGGAGCTCCACCACCCTTGACCTGGGTGGGCATGCGTCACTGCCCCTCCAGCGAAGACGAACCACATTCCTACGGGCAGCTCCGGGCCCGGTTGTGGGTAAAGACCATACAGTCTCTCCCCCCCTTTTCTCTTGGAAGGCTGCCAGGCCATGCCTGTCTGTCCAGAAGGACAGATCAACATCTCTCCCCTCTACAGTGATTGACTTTTCCCCTCTCCTGAGAGCCTCCAGAAGACGTCTTTGCAAAACGCTGTTCCCAGAGCCAGGAGACAAGGAGTTAACCCCACTTGCCCCAGCGGTGACACTCGCATAGCTCCTTATGGGAGCGGCCACCACTGGGGGTGCAGATGGACCAGCACTCACACCGGGATCCCCCTCAGCGCCATTCACCACCCCCACATTCACCACACTATGTGCATTACTGCCTCGCTTCCTTGCATCACTCACACCAGCTGGGCCAGGAGGACCTGGGGTTGCCTCAGCGTCACTGGACACTGGGGGTAGAGCCACCTCCATAGCTGATACAGCCTGAGAAGAGGCAGCTCCAACCCCGATCTTACTTGTGCCCTCTGCCTCATTGGCATTAACCCCTTGTTGTCCAGCAGTTTTTCTAAGGTTTGAGCATCGCTGCTCGCTGGATGCAAGAGGCCTCCTGTCTTTATTTACTCCGGACAGTCTCTTATGGTCATCTCCAGGGTCAGATGCACCAATACAAAATAACACTGTTCCTGCGCCCTTTCCCACAGGCTGCACAGGACGCTTGGGAGGCGCCGCACCAGAAGCCCCAGCAGCCCCATCACACTGCCGCTGCTCACCGGAGCTAGATGCAGCCACAGCGCTAGGGGCCACAGGAGCCACCGTCCCTGGCACCGGGCCACCCCCCCCTCCCACTGGGGGGCAGCGCACAGTACCAGGACTTGCTGGATCGCCCTCACTGTCCGGCCTTTCGGCCGATGCCTTCCCTGCACCATCCTTGCTACTACAAACAAGGCTGGTGCTCTGCGCCATGATAGAACGTGGCTTTGCAATCTCCCCGCACCCTGGCACCGAGTCCACTGCAGGATTCGTGCTGGGCTGGGCAACGGGGCCTACACGACAGGCTGGCACTGCTGCCCGCCCGGAGGGAACAGGGAGGGGACGAAACACCAGATTCACCTCCTGAGACGCCTTGGTCTTCTTGGGTCTCGTCTTCTTTCTCTTTAGGTCGTCATCTGGCATATCATCGCCGAAGGAGAAGTTCTGGAGGTGAACTGGGGACTCAAGCTGACGGATCTGAGCCATTAGCGCCCCCCCCTGGCCGCTGTCATCACTTTCCTCCTCCAGGTTGGCAGAGCCGCAGCCTGATGGTAATGGCGCTTGCTCTGCAGGCAGCCTGTCGTGCGAGGCCTGCTGGTGTTGGTGCAGGCCACCAGACGGACACGGCAGGTCTTCCTCATCCTCCTCATCATCGCCATCATCCGCCTGGATCTCAAGCCCCTTTTGCTTTCTCAGCTGCTCTTGTTGCATTTTTTCAAATCTGGTGTCATTCTCAAGCTTTTCCCGGAACGGACCGCTGTTTTCACGGATAAGCCGACGCTTCTCCTCCAGAGCGGTGACCTCGGCTTTAAGCCTGTTGATGGTGGTTAGAAGATCAGGCTTCTTCTTTTTAGTATCCACCCCCGCTAGGGCCAAGGTCTCCCTTATCTCCTCCTGGAGTCTCCTCAGCGCCTTGCCAGCTTCCTCGTACTCACGGAGGTGCTCAGCAATCCGGGAGCCATAGATGGTAGCAGACTCCCGGGCCTTAAGTTCACCCCATGCTTTTTGCACACCTCCGTGAGCACCCAGCTTTTCAGCTGAACCACCCAGCTTTCCCGCACAGTCACTCAGCTTTCCAGGAGGAGCACTCAGGCTGATGTTACTTGCCTTGATCTTCTGTGTTCCGGAGACCTTGCGGCTTCCCTGGGTCTTGGGGGTGGCAGCCGAGGTCACATCGCTGCGTCCTTAGCTCCGGGCAGATCTTCTCACCCCCTCCGCTTTGGCCGGTAACTGGCTTCTCCTGCCCCCCGCCGGCCTGGTCCGGGAGGCAGAAGCCTGGGATTTTCCTGGCTCACTCATCCCAGTAACCCACTCCCTCCCTGGGGAGGAGAGAACAGGCCTGGGTGGATGGAGATTGCTCCAGGTGGTGCAGGAGCTCAGCAGCAACAACCACACCCTTCAGTAGCTCACAGGGGAATGAGCCAGCACGAACTATTCTGCTGCTGGTGCAGTCACTGTGTACATACATGACATTACTTATCCTGTACTGATCCTGAGTTACATCCTGTATTATACCCCAGAGCTGCACTCACTATTCTGCTGGTGCAGTCACTGTGTACATACATGACATTACTTATCCTGTACTGATCCTGAGTTACATCCTGTATTATATTCCAGAGCTGCACTCACTATTCTGCTGCTGGTGCAGTCACTGTGTACATACATGACATTACTTATCCTGTACTGATCCTGAGTTACATCCTGTATTATACCCCAGAGCTGCACTCACTATTCTGCTGCTGGTGCAGTCACTGTGTACATACATGGCATTACTTATCCTGTACTGATCCTGAGTTACATCCTGTATTATACCCCAGAGCTGCACTCACTATTCTGCTGCTGGTGCAGTCACTGTGTACATACATGACATTACTTATCCTGTACTGATCCTGAGTTACATCCTGTATTATACCCCAGAGCTGCACTCACTATTCTGCTGCTGGTGCAGTCACTGTACATACATGACATTACTTATCCTGTACTGATCCTGAGTTACATCCTGTATTATACCCCAGAGCTGCACTCACTATTCTGCTGCTGGTGCAGTCACTGTGTACATACATGACATTACTTATCCTGTACTGATCCTGAGTTACATCCTGTATTATACCCCAGAGCTGCACTCACTATTCTGCTGCTGGTGCAGTCACTGTGTACATACATGACATTACTTATCCTGTACTGATCCTGAGTTACATCCTGTATTATACCCCAGAGCTGCACTCACTATTCTGCTGCTGGTGCAGTCACTGTGTACATACATGACATTACTTATCCTGTACTGATCCTGAGTTACATCCTGTATTATACTCCAGAGCTGCACTCACTATTCTGCTGCTGGTGCAGTCACTGTGTACATACATGACATTACTTATCCTGTACTGATCCTGAGTCACATCCTGTATTATACCCCAGAGCTGCACTCACTATTCTGCTGCTGGTGCAGTCACTGTGTACATACATGACATTACTTATCCTGTACTGATCCTGAGTTACATCCTGTATTATACCCCAGAGCTGCACTCACTATTCTGCTGCTGGTGCAGTCACTGTACATACATGACATTACTTATCCTGTACTGATCCTGAGTTACATCCTGTATTATACTCCAGAGCTGCACTCACTATTCTGCTGCTGGTGCAGTCACTGTGTACATACATGACATTACTTATCCTGTACTGATCCTGAGTTACATCCTGTATTATACTCCAGAGCTGCACTCACTATTCTGCTGCTGGTGCAGTCACTGTGTACATACATGACATTACTTATCCTGTACTGATCCTGAGTTACATCCTGTATTATACCCCAGAGCTGCACTCACTATTCTGCTGCTGGTGCAGTCACTGTGTACATACATGACATTACTTATCCTGTACTGATCCTGAGTTACATCCTGTATTATACCCCAGAGCTGCACTCACTATTCTGCTGCTGGTGCAGTCACTGTGTACATACATGACATTACTTACCCTGTACTGATCCTGAGTTACATCCTGTATTATACCCCAGAGCTGCACTCACTATTACGGCAGTGTGCTCCTCTTACCTCTCCGGTGTCGGTCCTCTCCTGGCCTCAGGTTCTGGCACCTGCTGTCATATATAGCGGTCAGGACAATGCTCGGAGTTGTGTATACATGGAGCAGGGTCTGGATTATCGCTCAGATTCCATTAAATAAACAGGGAAATAAGAGGCGGCTGCAGCGATGAGGAGACTTGTTTATGGGAAAATATGGAGCAATGATGTGATTGTGTCTGTGTTGTCACTTGTACATTACACGTCTCTATATTGTTATAAAGACAACAAAACAAATCCACAGCCCGGAGGGAGAGAGAGAACTTATAAATGTGACTAATGATGAGCGATTGATGGAAGAATACGAAAGAGAACTAATGGAAAACTGTCCCATGTCATGTCCCCACATCATCACACCAGCAGGGGGCAGTGTCCTCCTATCACTTCTAGGGGTGACTACCCTATACCATGGCCCCCACATCATCACACCAGCAGGGGGCAGTGTGTCCTCCTATCACTTCTAGGGGTGACTGTCCTATACCATGGCCCCCACATCATCACACCAGCAGGGGGCAGTGTCCTCCTATCACTACTAGGGGTGGCTGTCCTATACCATGACCCCCACATCATCACACCAGCAGGGGGCAGTGTCCTCCTATCACTACTAGGGGTGACTGTCCTATACCATGTCCCCACATCATCACACCAGCAGGGGGCAGTGTGTTCTCCTATCACTACTAGGGGTGACTGCCCTATACCATGGCCCTCACATCATCACACCAGCAGGGGGCAGTGTGTCCTCCTATCACTTCTAGGGGTGACTGTCCTATACCATGGCCCCCACATCATCACACCAGCAGGGGGCAGTGTGTCCTCCTATCACTTCTAGGGGTGACTGTCCTATACCATGGCCCCCACATCATCACAGCAGCAGGGGGCAGTGTGTCCTCCTATCACTTCTAGGGGTGACTGCCCTATACCATGGCCCCACATAATGACACCAGCAGGGGGCAGTGTCCTCCTATCACTTCTAGGGGTGACTGCCCTATACCATGGCCCCACATAATGACACCAGCAGGGGGCAGTGTCCTCCTATCACTTCTAGGGGTGACTGTCCTATACCATGGCCCCCACATCACACCAGCAGGGGGCAGTGTCCTCCTATCACTTCTAAGGGTGACTGTCCTATACCATGGCCCCACATCATCACACCAGCAGGGGGCAGTGTGTCCTCCTATCACTACTAGGGGTGACTGTCCTATACCATGGCCCCCACATCATCACACCAGCAGGGGCAGTGTCCTCCTATCACTTCTAGGGGTGACTGCCCTATACCATGGCCCCACATCATGACACCAGCAGGGGGCAGTGTCCTCCTATCACTTCTAAGGGTGACTGTCCTATACCATGGCCCCACATCATCACACCAGCAGGGGGCAGTGTGTCCTCCTATCACTACTAGGGGTGACTGCCCTATACCATGGCCCACACATCATCACACCAGCAGGGGGCAGTGTGTCCTCCTATCACTACTAGGGGTGACTGTCCTATACCATGGCCCTCACATCATCACACCAGCAGGGGGCAGTGTGTCCTATCACTACTAGGGGTGACTGTCCTATACCATGGCCCTCACATCATCACACCAGCAGGGGGCAGTGTGTCCTCCTATCACTACTAGGGGTGACTGCCCTATACCATGGCCCACACATCATCACACCAGCAGGGGGCAGTGTGTCCTCCTATCACTACTAGGGGTGACTGTCCTATACCATGGCCCTCACATCATCACACCAGCAGGGGGCAGTGTGTCCTCCTATCACTTCTAGGGGTGACTGCCCTATACCATGGCCCTCACATCATCACACCAGCAGGGGGCAGTGTGTCCTCCTATCACTTCTAGGGGTGACTGTCCTATACCATGGCCCCCACATCATCACACCAGCAGGGGGCATTGTCCTCCTATGACTGCTAGGGGTGACTGTCCTATACCATGGCCCTCACATCATCACACCAGCAGGGGGCAGTGTGTCCTCCTATCACTACTAGGGGTGACTGTCCTATACCATGGCCCCCACATCATCACACCAGCAGGGGGCAGTGTCCTCCTATCACTTCTAGGGGTGACTACCCTATACCATGGCCCCCACATCATCACACCAGCAGGGGGCAGTGTGTCCTCCTATCACTACTTGGGGTGACTGTCCTATACCATGGCCCCCACATCATCACACCAGCAGGGGGCAGTGTGTCCTCCTATCACTTCTAGGGGTGACTGCCCTATACCATGGCCCCACATAATGACACCAGCAGGGGGCAGTGTCCTCCTATCACTTCTAGGGGTGACTGTCCTATACCATGGCCCCCACATCACACCAGCAGGGGGCAGTGTCCTCCTATCACTTCTAAGGGTGACTGTCCTATACCATGGCCCCACATCATGACACCAGCAGGGGGCAGTGTCCTCCTATCACTTCTAGGGGTGACTGTCCTATACCATGGCCCCACATCATCACACCAGCAGGGGGCAGTGTGTCCTCCTATCACTACTAGGGGTGACTGCCCTATACCATGGCCCCACATCATCACACCAGCAGAGGGCAGTGTGTCCTCCTATCACTACTAGGGGTGACTGTCCTATACCATGGCCCCACATCATCACACCAGCAGGGGGCAGTTTCCTCCTATCACTGCTAGGGGTGTCTGTCCTATACCATGGCCCCCACATCATCACACCAGCAGGGGGCAGTGTCCTCCTATCACTACTAGGGGTGACTGTCCTATACCATGACCCCACATTATCACACCAGCAGGGGGCAGTTTCCTCCTATCACTGCTAGGGGTGTCTGTCCTATACCATGGCCCCCACATCATCACACCAGCAGGGGGCAGTGTGTCCTCCTATCACTGCTAGGGGTGACTGTCCTATACCATGGCCCCCACATCATCACACCAGCAGGGGGCAGTGTCCTCCTATCACTTCTAGGGGTGACTGTCCTATACCATGTCCCCACATCATCACACCAGTAGGGGGCAGTGTGTCCTCCTATCACTACTAGGGGTGACTGTCCTATACCATGGCCTCCACATCATCACACCAGCAGGGGGCAGTTTCCTCCTATCACTGCTAGGGGTGTCTGTCCTATACCATGGCCCTCACATCATCACACCAGCAGGGGGCAGTGTCCTCCTATCACTACTAGGGGCAGTGTGTCCTATACCATGGCCCCACATCATCACACCAGTAGGGGGCAGTGTGTCCTCCTATCACTACTAGGGGTGACTGTCCTATACCATGGCCCCCACATCATCACACCAGCAGGGGGCAGTGTGTCCTCCTATCACTTCTAGGGGCAGTGTGTCCTATACCATGGCCCTCACATCATCACACCAGCAGGGGGCAGTGTCCTCCTATCACTGCTAAGGGTGACTGTCCTATACCATGGCCCCCACATCATCACACCAGCAGGGGGCAGTGTCCTCCTATCACTGCTAGGGGTGACTGTCCTATACCATGGCCTCCACATCATCACACCAGCAGGGGGCAGTGTCCTCCTATCACTTCTAGGGGTGACTACCCTATACCATGGCCCCCACATCATCACACCAGCAGGGGGCAGTGTGTCCTCCTATCACTACTAGGGGTGACTGCCCTATACCATGGCCCCACATCATCACACCAGCAGAGGGCAGTGTGTCCTCCTATCACTACTAGGGGTGACTGTCCTATACCATGGCCCCACATCATCACACCAGCAGGGGGCAGTTTCCTCCTATCACTGCTAGGGGTGTCTGTCCTATACCATGGCCCCCACATCATCACACCAGCAGGGGGCAGTGTCCTCCTATCACTACTAGGGGTGACTGTCCTATACCATGTCCCCACATTATCACACCAGCAGGGGGCAGTTTCCTCCTATCACTGCTAGGGGTGTCTGTCCTATACCATGGCCCCCACATCATCACACCAGCAGGGGGCAGTGTGTCCTCCTATCACTGCTAGGGGTGACTGTCCTATACCATGGCCCCCACATCATCACACCAGCAGGGGGCAGTGTCCTCCTATCACTTCTAGGGGTGACTGTCCTATGCCATGGCCCTCACATCATCACACCACCAGGGGGCAGTGTGTCCCCCTATCACTACTAGGGGTGACTGTCCTATACCATGGCCCCACATCATCACACCAGCAGGGGGCAGTGTGTCCTCCTATCACTGCTAGGGGTGACTGTCCTATACCATGGCTCCCACATCATCACACCAGCAGGGGGCAGTGTGTCCTCCTATCACTGCTAGGGGTGACTGTCCTATACCATGGCCCCACATCATCACACCAGCAGGGGGCAGTTTCCTCCTATCACTGCTAGGGGTGTCTGTCCTATACCATGGCCCTCACATCATCACACCAGCAGGGGGCAGTGTCCTCCTATCACTGCTAGGGGTGACTGTCCTATACCACGGCCCCCACATCATCACACCAGCAGGGGGCAGTGTGTCCTCTATCACTGCTAGGGGTGACTGTGCTATACCATGGCCCAACATCATCACACCAGCAGGGGGCAGTGTCCTCCTATCACTCCTAGGGGTGACTGTCCTATACCATGACCCCCACATCATCACACCAGCAGGGGGCAGTGTGTCCTCCTATCACTCCTAGGGGTGACTGTCCTATACCATGGCCCTCACATCATCACACCAGCAGGGGGCAGTGTGTCCTCCTATCACTACTAGGGGTGACTGTCCTATACCATGGCCTCCACATCATCACACCAGCAGGGGGCAGTTTCCTCCTATCACTGCTAGGGGTGTCTGTCCTATACCATGGCCCTCACATCATCACACCAGCAGGGGGCAGTGTGTCCTCCTATCACTTCTAGGGGCAGTGTGTCCTATACCATGGCCCTCACATCATCACACCAGCAGGGGGCAGTGTCCTCCTATCACTGCTAAGGGTGACTGTCCTATACCATGGCCCCCACATCATCACACCAGCAGGGGGCAGTGTCCTCCTATCACTGCTAGGGGTGACTGTCCTATACCATGGCCTCCACATTATCACACCAGCAGGGGGTAGTGTGTCCTCCTATCACTACTAGGGGCAGTGTGTCCTATACCATGGCCCCCACATCATCACACCAGCAGGGGGCAGTGTCCTCCTATCACTCTGCCGGTCCTCCAGTCTATAGAAGAATCTGACACGTGACACATATCGGGGGTAAATCAGTGTTTATTATCTCATCATAGAAAAGTGTTAACAAGGAGAGATCCCAGGGTAAGGTCACAGGTCGGAGGTCGCCTCCCCGGTCACCCCAGCAGTGGTCTCAGGGTGCATCAGCTGGGGAGCACCCCTTGGCACCTGAGCTTGGTACGTTCCAGGTTTGCCCCTCCCCCGCATGCACAGATACTTTGTATCAGCGGATACAATGTCCACACCGGGGATCGGCCGCCCCTTCCCATCACGTGGTCCTCCGTGGCCAATGAAATGTTCTGCAGATTTCTGGAAATTCATTGTCATCTCTGAGCATTTACTAGTTGGGGGTTTGTTACAATGTGTCAGTTTAGGTAACAGCTATGAATATTTACATAAAGGAGTAGTGGAGGTTTTACCATCTTGCACCCCCTGCAGTGTGTGTGGGGTCACAGCTGCCCCTCCCTCCGCGCCTCCGTGTCCTGGTGCAGCTCCAGGATCGGGATACTACAGGAGAATCCGGGGAATGAGGGATAACACCCTGATGGATTAGATTACAGCTCTCCATGATAGTCTATGGAGAGGGGAGGGGGATAATACTGATCCAGTCCTTTCTCCTCTCTTCAGTAACCTGCACCCCGAGCTCAGGGAGCACAGAGTCTGCACGTATCGCCCCCCGCAGGCCGCACCACACATGATCCTCTGTCCCCTGTGAGGGTGAAGCTATAGGGACATGCATCCCCCACAATGCACCAGGGCAGCGCATGCGCTATATACAGGGCTCCCATAGCTATGACGGGGATGAGATCTCCAAGATGCAGGAATCAGAGCGACAAGATTTGATTGGTGGAGGAATGAACATGTGATCACATGGGCTGCAGCGGCAGAGTCACAATATATTAACCATTTATTATCAGGAACATTATATACAAGGAGGTCACTCTCCGGGAAGCAGCGCCCTCCGGTGGCTCCTGCGCAGTACTGGCCGCCCTGACACTAGCTCAGCACCACATGGCGGTCAAAGACGGACTTGCGCTGCTCCTGCACCTGTAGCTTCCAGCGCTGCTGCGCGTGCTCCACCTTGTTCAGGACATTGGCGCGGCTCTGCGAGCGGGAGAGGACGTTGTGAGCGTTAGCGAAAGGCTGGTGATCCTGGAGGAGAAAGGAGAGAGGGTGAGACATCAAGTATAACTACAGACACTGGCTGCAGAGAGCACAGAGCACAGCAGTGTGAGGTCTGATTACACATCTCTCCAGGGACAATACATTACACTGGCTGCAGAGAGCACAGAGCACAGCAGTGTGAGGTCTGATTACACATCTCTCCAGGGATAGTACATAACACTGGCTGCAGAGAGCACAGAGCACAGCAGTGTGAGGTCTGATTACACATCTCTCCAGGGAGAATACATAACACTGGCTGCAGAGAGCACAGAGCACAGCAGTGTGAGGTCTGATTACACATCTCTCCAGGGACAGTACATAACACTGGCTGCAGAGAGCACAGAGCACAGCAGTGTGAGGTCTGATTACACATCTCTCCAGGGACAATTCACAACACTGGCTGCAGAGAGCACAGAGCACAGCAGTGTGAGGTCTGATTACACATCTCTCCAGGGACAATACATAACACTGGCTGCAGAGAGCACAGAGCACAGCAGTGTGAGGTCTGATTACACATCTCTCCAGGGACAATTCACAACACTGGCTGCAGAGAGCACAGAGCACAGCAGTGTGAGGTCTGATTACACATCTCTCCAGGGACAGTACATAACACTGGCTGCAGAGAGCACAGAGCACAGCAGTGTGAGGTCTGATTACACATCTCTCCAGGGACAGTACATAACACTGGGTGCAGAGAGCACAGAGCACAGCAGTGTGAGGTCTGATTACACCTCTCTCCAGGGATAATACATAACACTGGCTGCAGAGAGCACAGAGCACAGCAGTGTGAGGTCTGATTACACATCTCTCCAGGGACAATACATAACACTGGCTGCAGAGAGCACAGAGCACAGCAGTGTGAGGTCTGATTACACATCTCTCCAGGGACAGTACATAACACTGGCTGCAGAGAGCACAGAGCACAGCAGTGTGAGGTCTGATTACACATCTCTCCAGGGACAGTACATAACACTGGCTGCAGAGAACACAGAGTACAGCAGTGTGAGGTCTGATTACACATCTCTCCAGGGACAGTACATAACACTGGCTGCAGAGAGCACAGAGCACAGCAGTGTGAGGTCTGATTACACATCTCTCCAGGGACAATACATAACACTGGCTGCAGAGAGCACAGAGCACAGCAGTGTGAGGTCTGATTACACATCTCTCCAGGGACAGTACATAACACTGGCTGCAGAGAGCACAGAGCACAGCAGTGTGAGGTCTGATTACACATCTCTCCAGGGACAGTACATAACACTGGCTGCAGAGAGCACAGAGCACAGCAGTGTGAGGTCTGATTACACATCTCTCCAGGGACAGTACATAACACTGGCTGCAGAGAACACAGAGTACAGCAGTGTGAGGTCTGATTACACATCTCTCCAGGGACAGTACATAACACTGGCTGCAGAGAGCACAGAGCACAGCAGTGTGAGGTCTGATTACACATCTCTCCAGGGACAGTACATAACACTGGCTGCCGAGAGCACAGAGCACAGCAGTGTGAGGTCTGATTACACATCTCTCCAGGGACAATACATAACACTGGCTGCAGAGAGCACAGAGCACAGCAGTGTGAGGTCTGATTACACATCTCTCCAGGGACAATACATAACACTGGCTGCAGAGAGCACAGAGCACAGCAGTGTGAGGTCTGATTACACATCTCTCCAGGGACAGTACATAACACTGGCTGCAGAGAGCACAGAGCACAGCAGTGTGAGGTCTGATTACACATCTCTCCAGGGACAATACATAACACTGGCTGCAGAGAACACAGAGTACAGCAGTGTGAGGTCTGATTACACATCTCTCCAGGGACAATACATAACACTGGCTGCAGAGAGCACAGAGCACAGCAGTGTGAGGTCTGATTACACATCTCTCCAGGGACAATACATAACACTGGCTGCAGAGAGCATAGAGCACAGCAGTGTGAGGTCTGATTACACATCTCTCCAGGGACAATACATAACACTGGCTGCAGAGAGCACAGAGCACAGCAGTGTGAGGTATGATTACACATCTCTCCAGGGACAGTACATAACACTGGCTGCAGAGAGCACAGAGCACAGCAGTGTGAGGTCTGATTACACATCTCTCCAGGGACAAAACATAACACTGGCTGCAGAGAGCACAGAGCACAGCAGTGTGAGGTCTGATTACACATCTCTCCAGGGACAATACATAACACTGGCTGCAGAGAGCACAGAGCACAGCAGTGTGAGGTCTGATTACACATCTCTCCAGGGACAATACATAACACTGGCTGCAGAGAGCACAGAGCACAGCAGTGTGAGGTATGATTACACATCTCTCCAGGGACAATACATAATACTGGCTGCAGAGAGCACAGAGCACAGCAGTGTGAGGTCTGATTACACATCTCTCCAGGGATGATACATAACACTGGCTGCAGAGAGCACAGAGCACAGCAGTGTGAGGTCTGATTACACATCTCTCCAGGGACAATACATAACACTGGCTGCAGAGAGCACAGAGCACAGCAGTGTGAGGTCTGATTACACATCTCTCCAGGGATGATACATAACACTGGCTGCAGAGAGCACAGAGCACAGCAGTGTGAGGTCTGATTACACATCTCTCCAGGGACAATACATAACACTGGCTGCAGAGAGCACAGAGCACAGCAGTGTGAGGTCTGATTACACATCTCTCCAGGGACAATACATAACACTGGCTGCAGAGAGCACAGAGCACAGCAGTGTGAGGTCTGATTACACATCTCTCCAGGGACAGTACATAACACTGGCTGCAGAGAGCACAGAGCACAGCAGTGTGAGGTCTGATTACACATCTCTCCAGGGACAGTACATAACACTGGCTGCAGAGAGCACAGAGCACAGCAGTGCGAGGTCTGATTACACATCTCTCCAGGGACAATACATAACACTGGCTGCAGAGAGCACAGAGCACAGCAGTGAGAGGTCTGATTACACATCTCTCCAGGGACAATACATAACACTGGCTGCAGAGAGCACAGAGCACAGCAGTGCGAGGTCTGATTACACATCTCTCCAGGGACAATACATAACACTGGCTGCAGAGAGCACAGAGCACAGCAGTGTGAGGTCTGATTACACATCTCTCCAGGGACAATACATAACACTGGCTGCAGAGAGCACAGAGCACAGCAGTGTGAGGTCTGATTACACATCTCTCCAGGGATGATACATAACACTGGCTGCAGAGAGCACAGAGCACAGCAGTGTGAGGTCTGATTACACATATCTCCAGGGACGATACATAACACTGGCTGCAGAGAGCACAGAGCACAGCAGTGTGAGGTCTGATTACACATCTCTCCAGGGACGATACATAACACTGGCTGCAGAGAGCACAGAGCACAGCAGTGTGAGGTCTGATTACACATCTCTCCAGGGACAATACATAACACTGGCTGCAGAGAGCACAGAGCACAGCAGTGTGAGGTCTGATTACACATCTCTCCAGGGACAATACATAACACTGGCTGCAGAGAGCACAGAGCACAGCAGTGTGAGGTCTGATTACACATCTCTCCAGGGACAATACATAACACTGGCTGCAGAGAGCACAGAGCACAGCAGTGTGAGGTCTGATTACACATCTCTCCAGGGACAATACATAACACTGGCTGCAGAGAGCACAGAGCACAGCAGTGTGAGGTCTGATTACACATCTCTCCAGGGACAATACATAACACTGGCTGCAGAGAGCACAGAGCACAGCAGTGTGAGGTCTGATTACACATCTCTCCAGGGACAATACATAACACTGGCTGCAGAGAGCACAGAGCACAGCAGTGTGAGGTCTGATTACACATCTCTCCAGGGACAATACATAACACTGGCTGCAGAGAGCACAGAGCACAGCAGTGTGAGGTCTGATTACACATCTCTCCAGGGACAATACATAACACTGGCTGCAGAGAGCACAGAGCACAGCAGTGTGAGGTCTGATTACACATCTCTCCAGGGACAATACATAACACTGGCTGCAGAGAGCACAGAGCACAGCAGTGTGAGGTCTGATTACACATCTCTCCAGGGACAATACATAGCACTGGCTGCAGAGAGCACAGAGCACAGCAGTGTGAGGTCTGATTACACATCTCTCCAGGGACAGTACATAACACTGGCTGCAGAGAGCACAGAGCACAGCAGTGTGAGGTCTGATTACACTATCTCTATAACACTGGCTGCACAGAGCACAGCTGTGCCTTTCCCCTGCAGATGATCCCTCCAGGATGTGCACACCTTTATTTACATGAGCACAGGGCACAGAGCCTGGGGGTACAGACCCATCACATCTCAGGGGGGCAGCTAAACCCCATTTGTTAATGGGGTCCTGGTCACCCAGCTTTCCCAGAGCCCTGAGCAGCAGGTTGTGTATCTTATATCAGTGATCGGATCAATGTGACGTGTTTATAAAACAGGCGGCAGCTGTCGGGTCGGGTTTCCTCTTTGTTATTTTAATCCACATCAATAATTGTGGGATCCGGAGCCAGGACACGGCGCGGAGCGGGTGCAGCCATATTGTCACCACACTCCACCTCTGCTTAGTAAACAGGCGCCATTGTTCAGGGGCCGCTACACCTGCTGTTACCAGGAAACATCTCCCACAATGCACCGAGCCCAGAGACTGTACAGAGGTCACCAGGAGCTCGTAGCCTGCGTGCGACCCCATTATACAGACCTGAGTGTACAGTACACACCATGAGGAGGAGCGCCCCCTAATGGAGCCGCAGTACATCTACACACTCACCCCAACATCATCTTCATTCTGTATTAGCTGAGAGTGACCAAAGAGACGTCTCTTCAACATGGGCTCCACCAGGGTCAGGTACACCATATAGAGCAGGAGGAGACCCAGGATGGACAGATAGATGATGATCGTCACCTATGGAAACACACAACAGCAACTGCATCACCAAGAGCTGCACTCACTATTCTGCTGCTGGTGCAGTCACTGTGTACATACATGACATTACTTATCCTGTACTGATCCTGAGTTACATCCTGTATTATACTCCAGAGCTGCACTCACTATTCTGCTGCTGGTGCAGTCACTGTGTACATACATGACATTACTTATCCTGTACTGATCCTGAGTTACATCCTGTATTATACCCCAGAGCTGCACTCACTATTCTGCTGCTGGTGCAGTCACTGTGTACATACATGACATTACTTATCCTGTACTGATCCTGAGTTACATCCTGTATTATACCCCAGAGCTGTACTCACTATTCTGCTGCTGGTGCAGTCACTGTGTACATACATGACATTACTTATCCTGTACTGATCCTGAGTTACATCCTGTATTATACCCCAGAGCTGCACTCACTATTCTGCTGCTGGTGCAGTCACTGTGTACATACATGACATTACTTATCCTGTACTGATCCTGAGTTACATCCTGTATTATACTCCAGAGCTGCACTCACTATTCTGCTGCTGGTGCAGTCACTGTGTACATACGTGACATTACTTATCCTGTACTGATCCTGAGTTACATCCTGTATTATACCCCAGAGCTGCACTCACTATTCTGCTGCTGGTGCAGTCACTGTGTACATACGTGACATTACTTATCCTGTACTGATCCTGAGTTACATCCTGTATTATACCCCAGAGCTGCACTCACTATTCTGCTGTTGGTGCAGTCACTGTGTACATACATGACATTACTTATCCTGTACTGATCCTGAGTTACATCCTGTATTATACTCCAGAGCTGCACTCACTATTCTGCTGCTGGTGCAGTCACTGTGTACATACATGACATTACTTATCCTGTACTGATCCTGAGTTACATCCTGTATTATACTCCAGAGCTGCACTCACTATTCTGCTGGTGCAGTCACTGTGTACATACATGACATTACTTATCCTGTACTGATCCTGAGTTACATCCTGTATTATACCCCAGAGCTGCACTCACTATTCTGCTGCTGGTGCAGTCACTGTGTACATACATGACATTACTTATCCTGTACTGATCCTGAGTTACATCCTGTATTATACCCCAGAGCTGCACTCACTATTCTGCTGCTGGTGCAGTCACTGTGTACATACATGGCATTACTTATCCTGTACTGATCCGGAGTTACATCCTGTATTATACTCCAGAGCTGTACTCACTATTATGCTGCTGGTGCAGTCACTGTACATACATGACATTACTTATCCTGTACTGATCCTGAGTTACATCCTGTATTATACCCCAGAGCTGCACTCACTATTCTGCTGCTGGTGCAGTCACTGTGTACATACATGGCATTACTTATCCTGTACTGACCCTGAGTTACATCCTGTATTATACCCCAGAGCTGCACTCACTATTCTGCTGCTGGTGCAGTCACTGTGTACATACATGACATTACTTATCCTGTACGGATCCTGAGTTACATCCTGTATTATACCCCAGAGCTGCACTCACTATTCTGCTGCTGGTGCAGTCACTGTGTACATACATGACATTACTTATCCTGTACTGATCCTGAGTTACATCCTGTATTATACCCCAGAGCTGCACTCACTATTCTGCTGCTGGTGCAGTCACTGTGTACATACATGACATTACTTATCCTGTACTGATCCTGAGTTACATCCTGTATTATACCCCAGAGCTGCACTCACTATTCTGCTGCTGGTGCAGTCACTGTGTACATACATGACATTACTTATCCTGTACTGATCCTGAGTTACATCCTGTATTATATCCCAGAGCTGCTCTCACTATTCTGCTGCTGGTGCAGTCACTGTGTACATACATGACATTACTTATCCTGTACTGATCCTGAGTTACATCCTGTATTATACCCCAGAGCTGCACTCACTATCCTGCTGCTGGTGCAGTCACTGTGTACATACATGGCATTACTTATCCTGTACTGATCCTGAGTTACATCCTGTATTATACCCCAGAGCTGCACTCACTATTCTGCTGCTGGTGCAGTCACTGTGTACATACATGACATTACTTATCCTGCACTGATCCTGAGTTACATCCTGTATTATACCCCAGAGCTGCACTCACTATTCTGCTGCTGGTGCAGTCACTGTGTACATACATGGCATTACTTATCCTGTACTGACCCTGAGTTACATCCTGTATTATACCCCAGAGCTGCACTCACTATTCTGCTGCTGGTGCAGTCACTGTGTACATACATGACATTACTTATCCTGTACTGATCCTGAGTTACATCCTGTATTATACTCCAGAGCTGCACTCACTATTCTGCTGCTGGTGCAGTCACTGTGTACATACATGACATTACTTATCCTGTACTGATCCTGAGTTACATCCTGTATTATACCCCAGAGCTGCACTATTCTGCTGCTGGTGCAGTCACTGTGTACATACATGACATTACTTATCCTGTACTGATCCTGAGTTACATCCTGTATTATACCCCAGAGCTGCACTCACTATTCTGCTGCTGGTGCAGTCACTGTGTACATACATGGCATTACTTATCCTGTACTGACCCTGAGTTACATCCTGTATTATACCCCAGAGCTGCACTCACTATTCTGCTGCTGGTGCAGTCACTGTGTACATACATGACATTACTTATCCTGTACGGATCCTGAGTTACATCCTGTATTATACCCCAGAGCTGCACTCACTATTCTGCTGCTGGTGCAGTCACTGTGTACATACATGACATTACTTATCCTGTACTGATCCTGAGTTACATCCTGTATTATACCCCAGAGCTGTACTCACTATTCTGCTGCTGGTGCAGTCACTGTGTACATACATGACATTACTTATCCTGTACTGATCCTGAGTTACATCCTGTATTATACCCCAGAGCTGCACTCACTATTCTGCTGCTGGTGCAGTCACTGTGTACATACATGACATTACTTATCCTGTACTGATCCTGAGTTACATCCTGTATTATACCCCAGAGCTGCACTCACTATTCTGCTGCTGGTGCAGTCACTGTGTACATACATGACATTACTTATCCTGTACTGATCCTGAGTTACATCCTGTATTATACCCCAGAGCTGCACTCACTATTCTGCTGCTGGTGCAGTCACTGTGTACATACGTGACATTACTTATCCTGTACTGATCCTGAGTTACATCCTGTATTATACCCCAGAGCTGCACTCACTATCCTGCTGCTGGTGCAGTCACTGTGTACATACATGACATTACTTATCCTGTACTGATCCTGAGTTACATCCTGTATTATACCCCAGAGCTGCACTCACTATTCTGCTGCTGGTGCAGTCACTGTGTACATACATGGCATTACTTATCCTGTACTGACCCTGAGTTACATCCTGTATTATACCCCAGAGCTGCACTCACTATTCTGCTGCTGGTGCAGTCACTGTGTACATACATGACATTACTTATCCTGTACTGATCCTGAGTTACATCCTGTATTATACCCCAGAGCTGCACTCACTATTCTGCTGCTGGTGCAGTCACTGTGTACATACATGACATTACTTATCCTGTACTGATCCTGAGTTACATCCTGTATTATACCCCAGAGCTGCACTCACTATTCTGCTGCTGGTGCAGTCACTGTGTACATACATGACATTACTTATCCTGTACTGATCCTGAGTTACATCCTGTATTATACCCCAGAGCTGCACTCACTATTCTGCTGCTGGTGCAGTCACTGTGTACATACATGACATTACTTATCCTGTACTGATCCTGAGTTACATCCTGTATTATACCCCAGAGCTGCACTCACTATTCTGCTGCTGGTGCAGTCACTGTGTACATACATGACATTACTTATCCTGTACTGATCCTGAGTTACATCCTGTATTATACCCCAGAGCTGCACTCACTATCCTGCTGCTGGTGCAGTCACTGTGTACATACATGGCATTACTTATCCTGTACTGATCCTGAGTTACATCCTGTATTATACCCCAGAGCTGCACTCACTATTCTGCTGCTGGTGCAGTCACTGTGTACATACATGGCATTACTTATCCTGTACTGACCCTGAGTTACATCCTGTATTATACCCCAGAGCTGCACTCACTATTCTGCTGCTGGTGCAGTCACTGTGTACATACATGACATTACTTATCCTGTACTGATCCTGAGTTACATCCTGTATTATACTCCAGAGCTGCACTCACTATTCTGCTGCTGGTGCAGTCACTGTGTACATACATGACATTACTTATCCTGTACTGATCCTGAGTTACATCCTGTATTATACCCCAGAGCTGCACTATTCTGCTGCTGGTGCAGTCACTGTGTACATACATGACATTACTTATCCTGTACTGATCCTGAGTTACATCCTGTATTATACCCCAGAGCTGCACTCACTATTCTGCTGCTGGTGCAGTCACTGTGTACATACATGACATTACTTATCCTGTACTGATCCTGAGTTACATCCTGTATTATACCCCAGAGCTGCACTCACTATTCTGCTGCTGGTGCAGTCACTGTGTACATACATGACATTACTTATCCTGTACTGATCCTGAGTTACATCCCGTATTATACCCCAGAGCTGCACTCACTATTCTGCTGCTGGTGCAGTCACTGTGTACATACATGACATTACTTATCCTGTACTGATCCTGAGTTACATCCTGTATTATACTCCAGAGCTGCACTCATTATTCTGCTGCTGGTGCAGTCACTGTACATACATGACATTACTTATCCTGTACTGATCCTGAGTTACATCCTGTATTATACTCCAGAGCTGCACTCACTATTCTGCTGCTGGTGCAGTCACTGTGTACATACATGACATTACTTATCCTGTACTGATCCTGAGTTACATCCCGTATTATACCCCAGAGCTGCACTCACTATTCTGCTGCTGGTGCAGTCACTGTGTACATACATGACATTACTTATCCTGTACTGATCCTGAGTTACATCCTGTATTATACTCCAGAGCTGCACTCACTATTCTGCTGCTGGTGCAGTCACTGTGTACATACATGACATTACTTATCCTGTACTGATCCTGAGTTACATCCCGTATTATACCCCAGAGCTGCACTCACTATTCTGCTGCTGGTGCAGTCACTGTGTACATACATGACATTACTTATCCTGTACTGATCCTGAGTTACATCCCGTATTATACCCCAGAGCTGCACTCACTATTCTGCTGCTGGTGCAGTCACTGTGTACATACATGACATTACTTATCCTGTACTGATCCTGAGTTACATCCTGTATTATACTCCAGAGCTGCACTCACTATTCTGCTGCTGGTGCAGTCACTGTGTACATACATGACATTACTTATCCTGTACTGATCCTGAGTTACATCCTGTATTATATCCCAGAGCTGCACTCACTATTCTGCTGCTGGTGCAGTCACTGTGTACATACATGACATTACTTATCCTGTACTGATCCTGAGTTACATCCTGTATTATACCCCAGAGCTGCACTCACTATTCTGCTGCTGGTGCAGTCACTGTGTACATACATGACATTACTTATCCTGAGTTACATCCCGTATTATACCCCAGAGCTGCACTCACTATTCTGCTGCTGGTGCAGTCACTGTGTACATACATGACATTACTTATCCTGTACTGATCCTGAGTTACATCCTGTATTATACCCCAGAGCTGCACTCACTATTCTGCTGCTGGTGCAGTCACTGTGTACATACATGACATTACTTATCCTGTACTGATCCTGAGTTACATCCCGTATTATACCCCAGAGCTGCACTCACTATTCTGCTGCTGGTGCAGTCACTGTACATACATGACATTACTTATCCTGTACTGATCCTGAGTTACATCCTGTATTATACCCCAGAGCTGCACTCACTATTCTGCTGCTGGTGCAGTCACTGTGTACATACATGACATTACTTATCCTGTACTGATCCTGAGTTACATCCCGTATTATACCCCAGAGCTGCACTCACTATTCTGCTGCTGGTGCAGTCACTGTGTACATACATGACAGTACTTATCCTGTACTGATCCTGAGTTACATCCTGTATTATACCCCAGAGCTGCACTCACTATTCTGCTGCTGGTGCAGTCACTGTGTACATACATGACATTACTTATCCTGTACTGATCCTGAGTTACATCCTGTATTATACCCCAGAGCTGCACTCACTATTCTGCTGCTGGTGCAGTCACTGTGTACATACATGACATTACTTATCCTGTACTGATCCTGAGTTACATCCTGTATTATACCCCAGAGCTGCACTATTCTGCTGCTGGTGCAGTCACTGTGTACATACATGACATTACTTATCCTGTACTGATCCTGAGTTACATCCTGTATTATACTCCAGAGCTGCACTCACTATTCTGCTGGTGCAGTCACTGTGTACATACATGACATTACTTATCCTGTACTGATCCTGAGTTACATCCTGTATTATACCCCAGAGATGCACTCACTATTCTGCTACTGGTGCAGTCACTGTGTACATACATGGCATTACTTATCCTGTACTGATCCTGAGTTACATCCTGTATTATACCCCAGAGCTGCAGTCACTATTCTGCTGCTGGTGCAGTCACTGTGTACATACATGACATTACTTATCCTGTACTGATCCTGGGTTACATCCTGTATTATACCCCAGAGCTGCACTCACTATCCTGCTGCTGGTGCAGTCACTGTGTACATACATGACATTACTTATCCTGTACTGATCCTGAGTTACATCCTGTATTATACCCCAGAGCTGCACTCACTATTCTGCTGCTGGTGCAGTCACTGTGTACATACATGACATTACTTATCCTGTACTGATCCTGAGTTACATCCTGTATTATACTCCAGAGCTGCACTCACTATTCTGCTGCTGGTGCAGTCACTGTGTACATACATGACATTACTTATCCTGTACTGATCCTGAGTTACCTCCTGTATTATACCCCCAGAGCTGCACTCACTATTCTGCTGCTGGTGCAGTCACTGTGTACATACATGACATTACTTATCCTGTACTGATCCTGAGTTACATCCTGTATTATACCCCAGAGCTGCACTCAGCAGGGTCTCACCTTGATGGTGACTGAGCTCCTCTCCTCGTATTTACACTCACAGCGCAGACAATAAGCCTCTACATCGGCTCCGGGGACCGGCATGGGGCTCACCACATGGAGACAATCGCTGTAACGAGAGAGACAATTATCAGCCGCCTCCAGAATTTTGCTTGTATAATACGGAGGGGGCGGAGCATGTACCTGGGGGCGGACTGATCAGTTACTTTCTGCTGCTCCCTGTGTAGGGAAGGTTAATGGGGGGGGGGGGGAAGGTGTACTGACCAGTCCTTCTGCGTCACGTTGCGGTTGTAGATGCTCCCGGGTTTGTCCTTGTACGGGGGGCAGATACATTTGCAGCGCACGTCCTCCGAATTCTAGGAATACATAAAGACAATGAAATACAAAAGTAAAACTACTAGAATGAAATAACTTGTCACAGAGCCAGGCAGGGGAGGAGCCAGCAAAGTAAGGAGCCAGCAAAGTAAGGAGCCAGCCAGTGGAGGAGCCAGCAAAGTAAGGAGCCAGCAAAGTAGGGAGCCAGGCAGGGGAGGGAGCCAGCAAAGTAAGGAGCCAGCAAAGTAGGGAGCCAGGCAGGGGAGGGAGCCAGCAAAGTAAGGAGCCAGCAAAGTAAGGAGCCAGCAAAGTAAGGAGCCAGGCAGGGGAGGGAGCCAGCAAAGTAAGGAGCCACCCAGGGGAGGAGCCAGCAAAGTAAGGAGCCACCCAGGGGAGGAGCCAGCAAAGTAAGGAGCCACCCAGGGGAGGAGCCAGCAAAGTAAGGAGCCAGCAAAGTAAGGAGCCAGCCAGTGGAGGAGCCAGCAAAGTAAGGAGCCAGCAAAGTAGGGAGCCAGGCAGGGGAGGGAGCCAGCAAAGTAAGGAGCCAGCAAAGTAGGGAGCCAGGCAGGGGAGGGAGCCAGCAAAGTAAGGAGCCAGCAAAGTAAGGAGCCAGCAAAGTAAGGAGCCAGCAAAGTAAGGAGCCACCCAGGGGAGGAGCCAGCAAAGTAAGGAGCCACCCAGGGGAGGAGCCAGCAAAGTAAGGAGCCAGGCAGGGGAGGGAGCCAGCAAGCGGGGAGCCAGGCAGGGGAGGGAGCCAGCAAGCGGGGAGCCAGGCAGGGGAGGGAGCCAGCAAAGCAGGGAGCCAGGCAGGGGAGGGAGCCAGCAAAGCAGGGAGCCAGGCAGGGGAGGGAGCCAGCAAAGCAGGGAGCCAGGCAGGGGAGGGAGCCAGCAAAGCGGGGAGCCAGGCAGGGGAGGGAGCCAGCAAAGCGGGGAGCCAGGCAGGGGAGGGAGCCATTAAAGCGGGGAGCCAGGCAGGGGAGGGAGCCAGCAAAGTAAGGAGCCAGGCAGGGGAGGG